>NW_011967202.1:876876-880289 GCF_000949405.1 Vollenhovia emeryi
ACGACGAGCGGTAAACATCTAAATGATCTATTGCAATAACTGACCAACGCGGAAGACTTGATAACAAAGAGGATGTAACCCTAGAGTTCCTTACGTTGACGTATTTAAGGATATTCGCAGTTGCTGCCTTGGAGCGTGCAAAAGGAAAAATCGCGAGGTGGCCTTTCGAAATGGGGGAAAAAAAGATAGGAGAAAAAAAGAAGATCGCGCATCACTGACGCGGCTCGTCGAACGAGCAGCACGCGTTACGAGCGTCTGCTTTTTAAAGCTCCTCCCTCGTTGTAGCGTCATTATATGCTCCGATAAGTCCGGTAATGCCCTTTAATAAGTAAGTAGCTCCGGCCAGCGAGATGCTGGAAAAGAGCAATTTGTATTTGACGGCTCGACATCGTGTAAACTGCGTCTATTAACGAAGTCAAAATTTTTATTTCCCCCCCCCCCCTATAAATTTGCGAGGAATAATCAGCTTAAACGTAACGAACGAGTATTACGGGAACGCCCCGTCGCGAGTTGCGTTCGCGTGGAATAATAAGTACGATCGATCGAGCTAATGCCGGTGGAATATTTCACAATAATATTAATAGTCGTATTGTACGGCAATAATTGTTAAGCGTATATTCGGTGGCTTCAACGATGCGAGAGGCGTAATTGGATGATGGAAAAATATCAAATCGGATATTTAAATACCCGCGTCGCGTCGTTGCTGCACAACAATACCTTCGGACTCTTGTCGATTGCATATTTTTAATCCCTTCGATTAAATCCACTAAATATTGCATGAGCCTATCATCGGCGCGACATGTGCAATAATTTATCGCGCGCGTCTATTTATCGACGCACTATTTCTGCATCAATGTACACAATTGTATCGAAATATTGCGTCGCGCGATACATATATGTATATGAGCTTTGAATCGTCGTCGCCTCGCGCACCCCCGGATTTTATCCAATCGAATTTACATAATTAATCACCTCGCCGAGAAAACAACCGGTAGTCTCATTAAAATTCATCCAAATGAGTACACGCGAGTTTCTATGTATTATCTAAAATTAGTTGACGCCAGGTCGTTTATTTCACGTCGGATCTGTTAGCGTCACGTGTAAATGCAGTCCGCAGGCAACTCGAAAATATATTTAAAAAAAAAACGTAATTTATCGATAAGACAGTTACACGGTGAGTTAAGTTTTACGAGCCATTCATTACAAAGGAGATCCAGATAATTTATATATAATTGGAGCGAGACTGCACATTTCAAAGTGGAGGTATACGTAGCTGAGAGATGTGCGATGGCACGGTGTAAAAATATACTCCACGTTGAACCGGAGTTTGATCTTTGCCCGCTGAAAATTTCATCAAAGACCAAATGCAGCTTACGAGTTTTTTTCTTTTTTTTAAAAACATTAAGTACGCGTCTCAACAACCGAATCTCGAATTCAACTCGTCTTGGCTCAAGCACGTGAGGACTCGACGTCTCGCCCGAGGAGGCCGAGAGAATTTTAATCCAATAAGAACGCAGAGCCGATGACTTTTGGGAGCCCGATCTCGATCTCGCGATCCGGCGAGAAAAATAGTATCGTGTGCCGTTTGGGTAAATTCGTGCGAATGAAAATCTCGCTGGAGGCCCGCGTCCACGATCCAAGAACCGGGTCCGAGTTCTAGCTCCGAGAAATGCGCGGCCAATCGACTTGCAGCCTTTTTGGAGTAGCCTGGACCAACTTCTAGCCTCGTGGACGCAGGCCTCGAGAGTGAGATCGATTACGAATTTCGATGTCCGCGCGGACGACTGCCCGTACCGGAAGCAGAGAGAGAGAGAGAGAGCGAGAGGGGGGGGGAGAAAGAGCGCTGACGGGTGAGGAAAGGGATGGCTCTTTTACGGGTGGGCTCGGTCTCGGCGCCGTTTATTGCCAGCCGTTAAAGGCTCTTCGGCTTACTAACGACACCAACGGGTGTCGCGCGGCACAACGGAAAGAGTCGTCGTCGGCATACAAAAGTCAAACTCGCAATACCTCGTGTGCAGGTCGATAAATAATCCTGCGGGGGCACCCGCGCCGCCGCCACCGTTGAGTCCCGACGCCGCCTGCACCGTGCGCGCACACATGCACGCGCCTGGCGTGTGTATCCTTTGTCCCACGGCGGTGTGGTAATCCGACGTGTCCCTCCCGTGCCGGCGTACACGCCGGGGGTAGGAGCGACGAAGAGGCACGTATAGGTGAAAGAGAAGGGGAGCCGTACGAAGGCGGCAAAAGCCGGAGCGCACTTTATTATTTACGTATCCACATTGGCCGGCGAGGGGAAGGAACAGGCACACTCGCTCACTTCATTCGCGCGTAAGAAGAGAGAACGAAGAGAGAGAAAAAAAAAGAACGGTGAAGAGGAAACGGACGGATATACGACGACACTCCTCCGGCACGTACACACACATACACGCACGCACGCACACTCGCGCGCGCGCGCGCACACACTCCTCGCCGATTACACCGCCGGGCTACGTGCGGTCACGCACGTACACACATATATAGATACATACATATACGTATACACATGTGAACACTCTCGCCGCTCGGCCGCGTCGGCCGAGGATGCCCGAGCGCTCCGGCCGAAGGACCTGGCGAGAGCGGAGCGCGGCGGACAGAGAAGCACGCGGCTGACCGACGCACATACACACACACGCACACATGCGCGCGCGCGCGATCCACGCTCCGACGTGACCGTCGCCGCGCGAGAAGCGAGCGCGGGTAAGATTATCGCGTCTCGGAGCCCTGCGTTCTCACCTCGCCGCCGCGCCGCCTGCGTCGGCCGTTAGCGCGTCGCGGGAATGTTTTCGGCGTCGCGTCACTCGAACTGTGGTCTCGGCGCGCCGCGTCGTAGCCGCTCGAACGTTTGGCGTTCACTGAGCCGATGCCTGCCCCTTCCATCGCGCCCGACGCTGCCATCGCCGTTACCCCCACCACCACCACCGAGTGGCGATGCCTGGCGGCGACGACGCTGCCTCCGTACGGCGGCGCACCAACACACGGCCGCGGAGCGCGTGGTTGGCATGATAGCCGCATTTGTCAAAATGATTCTTTCCTCAAGGGGAATATCGTTACAATTGCGGTTCGTGTAGTATTGAATTCAGCATACAATCGCTACGTGGAACATTATGTTTCCGCGCGCATAAATATCCGAAGAGAGATGACGGTTGTAAATCGTCGTAATTGTCGCGTGCGATTACGCGTGGTGCGGTTGTACGCCGCACAAATAAGTTGGGATAAAGAGCGCAAACCGATCGCTCGATATTAAGCGAATCCCGCAGCACCTCGAGAGAGCCTCTCCCGAGAACGAATTATGCGAGTGAATTTCGACTCGTTGTTGCTGTAACGGAAACGTAAAAAGATTCGTGGGGAAAGTCGAAGCTTTCAGCTTTCGTTGT
>NW_011967202.1:880389-891364 GCF_000949405.1 Vollenhovia emeryi
GCCGTTCGAGCCTTAAGCCAACGGCACACGATACTATTTTTCCCCACTGGATCGCTTACGAGAGCCAATCAGGAGGCAGAGTTTTCGTTTGGGTGACTTGAGGCTAAATCCTGACTGGCTCTCGTAAGTAATCCAGTAGGAAAAATAGTATCGTGTGCCGTTGGCTTTAGTCAGCCTTCAATTATTATTGGACGTCAGTAGTTTTTAATTTAATCAATAGGTTTGTCTTCTGTTCGTGCACTGGTGAACTAGTGCAGTAAGCTAAAATTAGAAAAAATGTGCTTGTCTTACTCTAATTTATTGCACTAGTGTACACAGAGAGAACGGTTTCTTTGGATTTAGTATTCCTATTTATTTGGTTGAAATTTGTTTCATTCAAACAATATATGCTTATACGAAACATTATATGTTTTGAATAAGAATTTTGTTGTTTTATTCAAACAACCTGTATTATTTGATAGAAAAAACACTATTATTTGAAGTAATATCTTTCAATGAAATAATTATATTATTTGGCCAGGCGCTTATAAAGTTTGGTGCTGCCACTAGATGGCCGCCGAACTCGTAAGTAAAATCGCGGCAGCTATGATATATAAGCGACCGCATCAGCAGACGCAGTTTAAGCATTTAATGGCCTATTTTTTATTATGGCTAAACATAGTGTACTAATTCAGTGTTTATCTTTCTTCTTTTAATGAAGGGAAAATTCTAATGTAGAGGGAGAAAGATGTATGCATATACATTTGTTTCACATATTTTCTATCAAACGATAATGCTGTTTGAATGAAACAATAATATCGTTTAGATTAAAAAGAATATTCCTTTCGTTTCAAACAAATCTTTTATTTGAAGTAAAGCTATTTATTATTTGAAAGGTCAAATAATCATATTTGTTGAACCAACAATTGGTTTGTTTGGACTGTTCCAAAAGATAAATTTCTTTGAATCTAATAAAATTTATTAAATTCAAAGAAACCGTTCTCTCTGTGTAGGAACAGAAGACAAGCCTAATGTTATATGAAAAATATCAGAGAAGACCCCGAAAGTCTGAACGCGAAGAGTCCATTTGCGTCTTCGAGACGTTACCGGACACGCACGGTCGTTACACACGCTCGTTACACGCGTGTCCATTTCGCGTGTTATACGGCGCGGCCGGACGATAAAGCACGCGTTTACGGCGCCCGTAGTCTATCCATTAGTCTTCGCCGAAAACTGTGAAACTCGCGATGACTCCGTGCCAGGAATTCGGGCGATGAATTTCGCACGAGTCCGAGCCAGAAATAGCCCCGGGGAGGAACGAAAGGAAAACGCGTGACGGTAGGGTTCAAAAGGAATCGTTGTACCGGCGGTCTATTCATCGGTGCGACTAATTGCGCGATCTTTTGAGACGCCAGGCCGGTGGCGGTGAGCGCGCGCGCGCGCTTGCAAATGACCCGCGACGAAAAGACGGCGTTCCCCTCACGGACTTGAGCTTCCAGGTTCGTCAACATTTTTGAAATTCAAATTGCACGCAGCGACCACGCGGGGAGATAATAGCTCGCGTTCGCGCCGCTCGTTTGCCGCGAAACGCGCTTACCTAGTTCCGACTTTTACGAAGTCGGAGAAACAGGGAAGCCAACGGCAGTTCTCTATAGGATAATTCTTGAAAACATTAACGGTAAAGTATCTCTAAACGCGCCCCAACTCGACTCGACTTCCAGTAGAATCGACTAATATGAAATATTGAGTGTAGAGATAAAAATCTGGCAAGAGAATCGATAGTCGTACAATCGCCGGACACACCGTTTAACACGCGGGGGAAATCGCTGGGGGCATTGTGGTGTTCAGATTTGCGGCATTACTAGATATTACTAGACATCTTTTGGGCAATAGACCTTGCTCGGACATTATAAAGATCACTGAAAAAAAATCTGGTAGATTCTAACGTATGTTAGAAAATGGACGAATCAGAATTCCTTTAGGATTTACCATGAAAGATATTTCATAACCAGAAGCTTGGTAGACTTCACTACAAATCTGGCAAATCCTAAAGGGAATTCTGATTCGTCCATTTTCTAACAGACGACTGGTTGAATCTATCAGATTTTTTTTCAGTGATAAAATAAGATAAAGTAATGACCACTGAGAATTAGTGGGCATTGGTGCACAAGATTTTCGTCAGCGGTTTCCCCCTCGGTTTAACATTAAATGCCAATTTCGTCTATTCGTAGATTGAAGGTACGATAATATTACACCCGGAAGAAAGTTTGTTTGAAATCGAATTCGTTTCAATTTTGATCTTACTGGAGTTTTATTTAATTTCAAAAAAATGATTTCTTTACTTTAACCAAAATTTTATTTGACCGAGACTGCACTCTAAATAATCAGCGTTTGAAATTTCCAACATTTTAGAAATGTTTGGTCTAATTGGTGTTTGATATATAATACATCAAAAGTGTTAGATTTTCTGAATAACTAAAATGTTATGCAGATTAAATGTTTTATTTTTAATAATGAGAACAATACAGTAATACTATAGCAAGTTAAGTTTATACTTTGCAAAAATACACTGCAGTGTATCTTAAAATTTTTTCAAAGGTGTACAAATAAAATTATAAGGATAAACTTTATTAACTGTATTAGAAAATTAAATTAAATTTTAATATTACCATAGTTTTCTTATGCTAACAAACGTTGAGTTATGTGTTGCAAAAAAGCAGTATATGTTTGTCAAAAGTTTTTAAATCTTTCAGTCTTAAAAAAGTTTTTGTTATAAGTAAGTGTTTGGAATATAAATCTGTTTGAATTTCTGAACAATAAAATACAAAATATTTTTATTTTGATTCCGTTTGAAAATCACATGTATATATTTGTTTAATTTGACTAGTGCTTAGTTGTAGCAACACAATATAAGATTCTGCAATGTTTGATATTCAAATGCTTGTCCAATTGCGTTTGATAAATCAAACATGTTTCTTGCTTAAGTGTTTATAAATCAAACATTTCTGATGACCCTATTAGAGTGTGGAATCTAAGAGAATTCATATCTATTTCTTCAAATCTAGAGAATGTTTTAGTATATAAATAAAAATTTTGTAGATTCAAGGAAATATGATTTCACTCTCATTTGTCTAACCTCACTAAATCTTTCTTCTGGGTGTAGCAAGACGATTGTTGGCAAATACATAAAAAGGAAACAGCATGTCAAATATAATGTAACGACAGGGGTAATTCCGGTTTCACCCTAAATACTATAAAAAATATATTCCTAAGGGAAAAAGAACCGACCCAAAGTTTCTTTTCTCATTTTGCTCACGCCCAAAGCACAATTATTGCCTGCTATGGAACGAAAAATTCAAAAGTTTTGCCTTTTTTTCTCCTTTTACGTTTGAGGTTTCGAGATGCGTACTATATAGAAAATCCTATAGAAAATTTGCAGCGTGCTGAGTCTATTTCCTTATGGCTACAATGATATATGACGCGTTCGACAACCGTATCTAAAAGTGAACGTGCGCTGTCATTATAAACCATGAAATTTAAACCGAATCTGGAATTAAACATTCCAGCTATTTGCGCTGGGATTTATGCGATCGATTATCCGCCGGATATGACTAACACTTTTGTCTTAATAGCCCAATATAACAGATTATTGAAAATACGACTGTATAGTGGCAAAGCCCCGGTACCTTTCGGTCCTTTTTAGAACCAGGTACACCCGATACCTGAACCTAAATAGAGGTCGAGTCTGCGAAACAAAGGGGAGCTGTCAGGAACGCTAATAGCTTGTAATCCGAGAATAAAGCCGTATACAAAAGTCAACTTTTACCAATACCAATGCAGGGGTTTTTTTTTCATGTTATCTCCCTCTGTCTCTCTGTCTCGCAATTTAATAGATTTCAACTAGCCAATTTCAAATTTACGTTTTAATTATAAAACATAAATAGAATACAGAAATGACATGAAATTAAGCGGAGCATTTATCATTAAACACGATAGTCGGAGAGCATCGTTATACTTTCTATTAACATTAATCGATGGAAAATTGATGGAAAATCGAGAATCGCGGTCGCTTTAATAACATCCGAGGATATCGAATTACGCGGACCCGTTTTAAGGCTCTCCTCGCTTTTACGGTCTCCACCTCGCGCGGCCTATAACGCGCGTTTAAATGCGAAAGGCGTATTTGACCATTAAGCGCCGCGAGTAAAGTGCGGAAAAATATGCGCGAGCGGGGCGCAACGGTGAAGAAATTGCACGCGAAAACCTCCGACCGTCCGTAAACGAGCGGAAAAGTTTTATGCTCTTTCTCCTCCTCTTCGCGCCGCGCACGTGTACGAGAAGGGAAATGCATATTCGCGGAAACACACCGCGCTCGGGGAAACGTGAAAGTTCGTAGTTGGCGCACGTATCCGAAGGCTTGTGAAAAATATGTGGGGCTCGCGGGCCCTGCCAGCAAAAGCGAGCTTCTCGACGACGGCGAAGAAAATGAGCACGCTCGTCGTGGGCGACGGTCACTTCTCCAACAGTATGTTTCACTTGTCGCCACGTTGCACTTTTAACGAGGCGTTTATCACTATTCGCTGCAAATTCCGCCACGTCTCGCCATACGCGCATCATTCACCGTTCCTTACATAACACTGTCGTCCGTAATGTCAAAAATTATGTATTTCAAACCGAAATACGAGACACCGTTCTCTGCTGTCTCGTCGAAAGACTTTTAATGGCTCAACTATGCAGATCGTTATCATAATTGTAAAATAATTCAAATGTGAAGATATATATCTGCATATACGCTCGAATGCTGCGGTTACACACTTACTGTTGTTGCAGACACATGCATTTCTCCGCAATTAGACTTCAGGCTTAGTTAGACATTGTTACGTGTATCTACGTTTCTCAACACTCGGCACGATTTCTTGCAGCGCCGCGCGAAACGTGTCGGTGCCTTTGCAACAATTCGCATACGCGCTGCTCAAATCTCAGAGAACGTTCTCACGCCGATAACCCGGCAGAGAGTTTATCTTTGCACTTAGTAGCGCGCGCGCGCGCTGCCTCCTTACGGACTATCGTTAACACATTAAAAGGCCGCAGGTTGCCACAATGCATCTCGTCCCAGTGAGTCGTCCTCAGAGTGAGGAGGAGCACAAAAGAGATTTCACATTGACACGAATTCACTGCCGACCCCTGACAATTACGCATTAGACCTATATAGAACACCTGGCGGATCGATGCCGAGGGCGAGAGAGACCCTTCTGCGCCACGTTTCGTCCTCGGTATTCGTCGAATAATTTCGGAGCGCGCCAACGACTCCACGACGAAATCTACGAAATGTCGCACGGCAATTAAATCGACTTCCATCGAAATTTATTCCAGTATATCAGTGGTTATTGCCTCGCGCACCGCACATTTATTCGTAAATTAACTTTCCCCGGGTGTATCTCTAGAGATCGGGGGAAAAAAAGAAAAACTGAGATCGCTCAACTTCCACTCTCCATTAAAGCAAAAAATGTTTCCCGCGAAAGAAACGTTTTTCTTTTTCCGAACACTTCTCGCCGCTAAATAATTGATCGGTGTGAAACGACGTTTCGCGACGCATCTTCATATTGCAACACATTGTCAATTTGCGCAGGGAGGAAAAAGTGGCGAAGTTACGTTAAAGATCCATTATTTTCTGAAACAGCAGAAGAGAGCAACGACAATAAATCAATATCTAGAAAGCATTACGGGCGTATCTCGCATTCGACGACAATCCAGCTTATCGCTGTTCACATAGTTCACGACATAACGTATCGCGTATCGATAATAATATCTGCCAACCCGGTAATATCTACTCTTGACTACAGACTGTTTGCTCGGCCGTAGTTATCGCACTATACCAACTTAATAAAGAGGAATAAGCCGGCAACGGGCGATTGATTTGGTTCCGTTAGCATGAAAGAACATAATGCAAGAAATACGAGAGAGAAATAAGAGCGCAAGCATCTTACGTCAGACCGTTAATGCTTATCGGTCGTTGGACGAAGAAAAGAACCCCGGTAAGTGCCAGAAAGGGAACAACAGCGAAACTACCTACTCTCTTTTATCTACTTTTGAGTGTAACACACAGGAAAGAAATGCATAATCCAATTATCACAAAAACGACAGCAATAAAGATGGGTTTCGCATTCAAGGAACTCGCTCTCAGGATACGCAGCTCCCTATTTAGAATTAGATGAAAAAAAAGGTTGAAAAAATAAGCTCTGATTCCCTCCTTGCACTGTTGAAGCTTCATTTGCGGGGAAGCCTTTTATCTTCAATCGCTTACAATTCAGAAGCTATTCAGGTGCCTTCATACATTTTTCTCAAGAGGCAATCGACTTCGATTGAGGAACCCGTAGACAAACGGAAGTGCGGTGAACCCGGCGCACCATGTAGGTGGGTGCCGCGGGGGAGAGAAAGAGGGGGACGAGTGGTGGTGCCGTAGAGAGAAGACACGTGCGCGAATCGATCTACTAAAATGGCTCCCGCTATGCGAAATACCGGCGGCCATCAACATTGCATGAATAATGAAGGACATCGCGCAAGTTTCTTTCTCTCTCTCTCCCTGTAATTCTCAAGTCCTTGCTTACTCATGTATTACCGCTCGTATGCAGATAAACTGCCGTAAAAACGCCGTTACGAGCAACGCACGCACGCGTACGCCTGCAAAAAGCGAAGCGTATAAATACCGACGTTAATTATCCCGCGTGTATTTTTCGCGTATAATTTACCGTCCGCTTTTTGCACGTTTGATCGCGACTTCTCGGCCTACCGCGCGCAGCGCGTGTGCGCCAGTGTGTATCTCAAATAGAGACACCGACGTCGGTGGTAACGCAATGTCGGCGGTTTATTAGCGGGGCAAGCGGGCGCGCGCGCGCGCTTAGGTATTCCCCGTGTCGCCGCTTCTTTCGCGGGGCAAGCGCGGCCGCGTCGAAATTGTTTGAGAATCCCACGCGCACAGCCGGGCGTTATCGTTATTCCCGATATCAATTCACGAAACGCGCTGATTGCAGAAAATGAACATATGACCGGGCACTTTCGCCACTCGTATCCACAAATATCTCTCCCACGTATCGCCGATAGAATTCTATCTCGCGTTCCGTCGTGGAATACAAATCGCCCGAAATGGACCTGGAGGAACGTCGCACGAAGGGAAAAACGGTCGAACAAAACCTCAACGGCACCGCGCGCGACTTCCATATCAGCCGGTAGTTTCGTATTTCGATGGTTTCGAGAAAGCAAACCGACTCCGTTACGTGAGATCTCCCGGTATCACGAAAGACGCTCCACCCCCCCCCCTCCCACTCTTCCCCGCGAGAATCGCATTCTCCGATATCCCCCGTCTCTTTTATCTGCGAATGCCTACGGTTAGGGACGCTTCCGTTTTCCGTGTGCGTTGAAAGCGCCGCGCGAGACGCCACGCGCCGCGGGACGGAAACTTGGCCGCTTAACTATCGTCCGCGCGGAATAAGACAAACTTTCGCCGTGAATTCCATTTCCACGCCTGTCAGAACAAGAGAAACATTCCCCCGGCACCACCCCGCTGGCCGCGGCGCTTTCCCCCTCCCCCCCGCAGCTTCTCGCCACTTCTGAAGGACCGGCGACAAGTCGAACAGCTGTAAGTGTGTCTCCGCGACGAGAGGCCCGCAATTCTCGTAAAGATAATAATCCCCGACCTTGTGCGCGATATTTTCGCGACAAAGGGCGCACCTTAGGATCCACTCGTAAATCGCCCTCCCCGTGACGGCCCGAGAAGAAAGAATCGAGTAGACCTTACGGTCGAACCGTGACTCACTCGAGTCGAGATTTCCCGCCTGACGTTTCGTAGGAAATTTAAGAAGAAACGTCAACAATACCGTCAATGTGTCGATACAACGCTTTGTCGGAGGTTTTAACGATTTCGTGTATTCTACGACCGTCCCCCGATATGCGTCGATCGTAAATCACCACGTTATACGCGCACAAGATGCATAAAAAAAGAAACGCCGCTAATTACTGGAAATAATAAAGACTTCGTTCTGGAATAGACCATCGATTTTACATAGAGCATCGCATTTTCGAAGAAGAGAAATCGCGGAAATGTTCCTTATCAAACAAACATAATGACAACGCAATCAACCTACAGCGAGACACAGAAAATCTTAACTCGGTATACAGGGTGCCTCATTTTAAATGATCCACGCAAACATCTCTTCGGGGAAGGGGACCGGCAAAGAACGACCTGAGCAAAAGTTGTTGGGTTTCGAGAGGGACATAAGGTGGTGTCATTAATGTGACCTTAAATAGTTGCTCGAAGGTCACGTGAAGGTCCACCTTCAATTTTTTTAATGGAACCTCCTATTGTTTATCGTACTATCTTGTTCTACTAATTAATATGAACAACTTTTGTCAGAAACATTTTTGCTTGCTGGGCTTAGTTTTTGAGATATTTTACTGTCCAAGTTAAAATGGGACACTTTGTGTAAAAAAAACAACTTAATTTCAATTTTAATTCCTGCTACGTAAGGCCGTATATTATCCTAGTTTACATGCAGTTTTTGCTGTTCTTCAGACATTTGCGGGCACTTACGTAAGTTTGTTACCCGAAGAGGACCAGTATTACTGGCCGAAACGTTGTGAATTTACAATATAACAAAGAAGTGCCAGCAAGGTCGTTTCCACACTTATTTTATTTCTTAGTCTCTCGACTGGCGTCAATAAGCTGCTGTTGAATTATAGTAAAGACTTCAGTTCCCCGGTATCAGATGTATTTCTGTCCTCGAGATACTTTCTGGGAAATTGTAGTTCTCTCGCGTTCAATTAATTTTCATCATTGACTGATGCAAGTGTTGTTTTTAAAGCCGATAGCGATACTGACATTTAGAAATATCGATTAATTTCCTCGAGCAGCTTAGTCATCTCTCTATTCCTTTTAATACCCGTGTCGATACCAAAGTCACGATGTGGCGAGCACACCTACCGGGATAAGGATGTTCCGTGACGGGCGAGCTTTCGATCGATCGATCGATCGATCGGCAAATGGGACGCTTAACTACAGTGATCGCGGTCGCTCGGTTCCGAGTGGAAGCGCGTGATTACGCGCGGCAATGATATCTCGCAGCTCAGCTGGAAAGTAGCGATGTCTGGTCACAGCGTTTTATGTAATGAACCAGTTCCCCGGGACGGTTTAATGCCACGCTTCTGCGTCGGCCGATCCGTTGACAAGGTTCGCGATTTTTGCAAATGTTATATGATCATCGACGATTGCTTCAGAGAAAATCAATTCGCGTGTCGCTACGCCGCGCCGCCCGTAACCGGAGAGATAACACAACCTCTCGAGACACGTGTGGCAATAATAATCAGTTTACCTCCCCCCTTTTTTTTCATGTAGTTTCGCACGGCCATTAGGCGAAAATGCTCGCTATTCAATCCGAGTAAACTGAAATAATCGCTGACCGAGCGCGGATTTGCATGAAGATACACTTGTTCAGGATGTTTACAAAGAAGAGATTTATTACCCATTCGATTTCTATAACGCGGCGTCGCGCGTGGAAAAAATTGAATTTATCTATATATTATCATACATTATCATACGTGACGTAAATGTGCAAACTGAATTTATACAATGCAAACGGCTTACGTAAAATGATGAATAACAGCGGGAAAGGACTTTTTTTTTTCCTCTCTCTCTCTCTCCCGAGCGAGGGGAATCGCTTCTGCCAATTTAAATATGTCAGATTTTGTCAGCGTCTAATGAGATAACGTTTTCTAAGTGCGCGAGTCATTTATTACGTCGCTGTAACAAGAAATTGACGAGGGAACCAGTTCGACCGCCTCATTGATTCGCGTGCTCAGCCGAGCCGCCCGGGAGTAATTTTCCAATTAAAATTAGCGTCATCTTTATTATTTACGTCCAGCGCGACGTATCTTAATTTTATGCGACAGCGTCTACGTATGCATAATATCCGTGGATTTCTACGTATGACATTACGAATAAATTACAGGAGGCATCCTGCCCTTTCTCTCGCCTCCCCCCCCCCTCCCTCTTCTTCTGCAGATTACGGTTTTTCAGCGTACGTGCGCAACCTTTCGAAATAATCAATGCGCATTTGCATCCCGAGTAAACAAGATTTACGCGGTGGATTTAAACGGGAAATAAATGTATTCCGGAATACGTGTGTTCGGCGAAAGCGATTCTTTCGGCGCGGCTCGGCGCCGCGTTAAAGCACCAAAGGCCCGGGGGGGGGGGGGCCGCGGGGAGGAGAGCTTTCCCCGACGCAAGCGCCCGCGTCGCGTAATAACGTCATATGTGTAATCCGCTCGGTGCAACGCGCCCGGTACATAATACATATAATGCATCGCTCGCCCGCTCGTCATAACTTGCGGCGGCATTATAAGTTATATAGGGGCCGCAGATGTGCCGGCCGCGATTGATCCTATTACTATCGTCCTGGGCATCTATCTGTCACGTCCGCGATCGATACCGGCCAGGAATCTCCATTAAACGCGGCCTAGAGCAGAACCGTGTACACATCCGGCGGCGGCGGGGCGAACCGCCGCTTCATTAAGTTGGTAGAAACTGCGGGCGCGGAAAGGATCCGCCGGGCATTACGCGGATGACACTTGATATCGTTGCTTCAAGTGCGAGCGAGATTATCGCGCGCGTATGTCTTCCATTACGCCCAACGTAGAGCGCGCGAGAACGTCAATTATCGCGGGACGAGTTAAGGTGGAAGCACATAAAATTGCAGAAACCATAGGCAGAATACATAAGCCATAGCGCATGCGCAATGTCATTCCACCACGGCTCTAGTAATTTTATGTGCGCATGCGCTATGGCTTATGCATTTCTGCCTATGGTTCTGGATTTTCCAATCTACATAAAAATCCATAATGCATAACTACAGGCATAACTCATTAAAAAGTGAAGATACTTACTCTGTTAATCGATATAATTCGTTCTTTGTTCTCAGTTTTTGGACTTTCAAACTTGGACTGT
>NW_011967202.1:891818-927039 GCF_000949405.1 Vollenhovia emeryi
CAAACACTTTGTAAAACCGGCTGCAATGAGTTATGCCCGTAGTTATGCATTATGGATTTTTATGTAGATTGGAAAATCCAAAGCCATAGGCAGAATGCATGAGCCATAGCGCATGCGCACATAAAATTACTAGAGCCGTGGTGGAATGACATTGCGCATGCGCTATGGCTTTTGTATTCTGCCTATGGTTTCTGCAAATTTTATGTGCTTGCACCTTTATCCGTCCGCGGCGAACATACTCCGCAGCGTAATCTACGCCGATCGGAACGGCGGGACACGTGGTGTAGGAAGAAAAAAAAACTCGGCCGCGTCTGAAGCGCAGTTTCGAAATCACGGCATACCAATGCGCGCGTGAATTCTTTAAGCTTCACCTTCCGCCCGGGCGGTACTTTACTTACGTGCCTCTCGATTGCGAAGGGAAATAATATTTGTGCGAGCCCCGGGTCTCCTTAATGAAACACTCGCGCGGGTGGGGGGGGGGGGAGGGAGGAAATGTACTGCGGGCTAAATAATTCACAGATACGAGAAATGGGCCCGGAGCGTCCTACATAAGTGCAGATTTACAAGGACAATATTTGTCAGGTACACAAGAGCTTCCATCCACCCGGGCAATCTTCCCAGGCTCGTTTTTCTCTCTCCCCTCCCGCTGCGTGTCATTTCGCGAACGGAGAAACCGTACGGGGGAGGGCGCGGTTGAGCGCGCAGGCACCCGCGCTGACAAAGTTTCACTCAAGTCGAAGGAAACGATAGGGCCTCCCAGAAACGCAGTGTATCTCGCGGGTACGTATCTCCGGGATTAACAAAGATTTTCGTCGTGTCGACGGAGTCGCGTTTCCCCCCCGCGGGGGGGGGGGGGAGTGAGTCGGCGCGACGCACGGGGGTGCAGAATGGAGTAGAACGGAGCAAAGCAAAGCAAGGAACAATACCTATATAGTCGTCGGCGGGGCGGGAGGGTGGGCCGGTGTAGAGAGAGAGAGAACCCCCGATGAAGTTTATCCAGCGCGTATATCCCCGTTTACGTATCCTTTGTCCGTGAGGTAATCCAACGCGCGAGACGGCGGGAAGGGGCGGGGAGGAACGGGAGGGAGGGAGAGCGCGGCGATAGAGAGAGACTGGGAGTGAGAAAGACGCGGGCAGGGGGGAGGGGACAGGGGGACGAGGAGGAGAGCGCGATGGAGCAGCGCAGGACCGGCGGTTTTCACATCGCGCGCATGCGTGTGCAGCCTCATGTGCGGTGGCTGTGTGCGTGGCTCTCTCTCTCTCTCTCTCTCTCTCGTCGTGTGTCCGTGCGCGAAGAGGCGCCGCAGCTCCAGCAGCATCCGTATCCCGAGGAAGGCGACAGCTCGTGTGTCTCTTTCTCTCTCTCTCCCCGTCGATCCCGGTCGTCGTTGATTTCGGAGGTGCGCGCCGAAAAAAGGAAGACTCACGTGCAGACAGGCGTGTACGAGTGCGCGCGTACGCGGTGATAACGAGCGTTAAGCATACGCGAAAGTATCGCCGTTGCGCAACACGGACGTGGTGCACACGTACACACCGCGGGGAGCATCACCGACACACTCGCGCGCGACGGCTCTGACGTGCCGCGCACACACTCGCGCGCGGACTCGAGAGCGTACGGTACACGCGCACGCACGCACACACACACACACACGGATGCACACTCGCGCGGAGCAGAACTTCCCGGTAGGAGCGATTGGCTCCTCGAACGATTTTCACGGCACCGGGAATCGCGAGGCGACTCGAGTCAGGGATAAGCCGTCGGCCACGCCGATCGGCGTTTCGTCGACGTTGAAACTAACGCCGGTTCTTCTATCGCGAGTAGTCTCTCTCGTAAACCGCCTCTCGCCGTGGCATCGACGGTTCGAGCGCTTGGCGTTTACTGAGGCATCGCCGCTCCCCTCCACCGCCGGCGGCCAATACGACCCGCAGTGGCGTAACGCACGGGGGACGAGTCGCTTCTTCCTCTAATGATGAGATACGAGGCACTTCGAGTACCGAAAAGTGCACGTGCGTATGGTAAATACATGCGTGTTGGACGAACGTTTGTTCGCCAAGTTGCGGGATGGATAAAAAGTATACGTTACGAATGTCGAATCGAGTTAAGCCAACGGTACGCGATACTATTTTTTTCTTACAGAATCGCTCACGAGAACCAATGAGGATGCAGAGTTTTATAGACCAGGTGACTCAAGACTAAAGCCAACGGCACATGATACAATTTTTCCTACTGGATTGCTTACGAGAGCCAATCAGGATGCAGAGTTTTCGATCGGGTGACTTAAAGCTAAATCCTGATTGGCTCTTGTGGACAATCCAGTAGGAAAAATAGTACCGTTCGCTTCCAAAGGAAATACTTAATTGGAGAATGTAATCAGGGGGGATACACAGCTTAGAGCACTGATAAAAATTTGATGCAGATACAAACCCCAGAACAAAGAACGACTTAGATTATCAGAGTTTTAGACCAGGTGACTCAAGACTAAATTCTGACTGGCTGTCGTAAGCAATCCAGTAGGAAAAATAGTATTGTGTGCCGTTCGCTTAGGTCTTTTCCGAAGGAAATAATTGGAGAAAGTAATCAGGGGGGGATACACAGCTTACGAGCATTGATAAAAATTTGGTGCAGATCTAAACCCCAGAACAAAGAACGATGTAGATTATCAATGAATATTCTGAATGCATATTATTTAGGCCGTCGGCTTGTGTGAAACAAGCCGTCAGTCATAACGAGCGTTGCTCTTTGTCGTGCCAGCAAGAAGACGCCTAAGAGTTGCTCTATCCAAAATCCGATATTGGTTTCCGATGTGCCGTAATGCAGTTTGAAGCGGGAGATGTGTATTTTTTAAAAATTAATTACGTTACATTCCAAACCGTAGGATCAATAACATCTCTAGTGGCGTAATGGACAAAAGAGATAAGCTACCTTTTCTCACGTTAATAAAAAATATTCGTAACTATTTCTTCGGACCGAGAGAATAAAAATAGTATCGGCCGATGCGAGAAGGCAAGATGTAGGTAGCCTGTATACTTGTAATTTATTAAAATGTGAATCCATATACCGTTTCTTCCCAAGTTCGAATCCTGGCTGAGGTAATATTCTTCGTAATAAAAATAATTTACAGTACGGGGAAAAGAGGGGGGGGGGGTATTGAATGCTAAATGTAGCATTTAAAATATAATTGCAAATCGCTTATCGATTTGAATACGCGAATTTCCGCCCGTAAGAAAACTGCGTCATGTCCGAAAAGAAACCGGCGCGCAGGACAAATGTGGAAAAAAATGGTATATGAATTCACATTTTAATAAATTACAAGCATAGGCTACCAAGCCCTAGACTCGCATTGGCCGATTCTTGTGTGTTGTTCAGTTTTATCGAGAGTCCTACTTTAACTCTACAGGATACGATGTTACGCAAATCTCTTGAAAAGCTCGAAATATAGTAGAGTCGGGATGAATTACCTAAATCGTTAAAGTATTCTTTGGTATTATTAATCGTGAAGCAGATCTCGCACAAAAGGATCGTCTGATGCTATCGGTTTACGACATCGATGAAATTTGCATACATTGTAGGACGGCTCGAATATCTGATTTAGCAATCGTTTGAAAAAAAATGCAATACAGTTCTGAACAAACTGCACAACATAGAGCCGATTCGCCCCACCAGTAGCGGGGCGAAAATCGGTTGTGTCTAATATAAGTATAAAAATATATTTCAAGTTATTCCGCTCTGGTGTCGACAAGCTTAAAATATACATTGCGGTGTCCCAAATTATGAACAACATTCTTTAAAAAATAATTCGATTTATCATGCGGCGAATGAATGCATTATTTAAATCGATACCTTTCAACCCTTTTCCAAATACATTTTGAGACGGTAAAGACAAACATAATTAAACCGAGCACAAAGATATTTATTATCAATCTGCAATGCAGCTCAAATACAACCGATAGTGTTTATTTTATCGACATTATTAATTGAGTTTCAAATGTAATTAAAAAGCCCGTGGCCCTTTTAACGCGAGCTTATTTATTTTTAACGTTTAAATTTGCCATTGCGGGTCGTTTAAAAATAAAGATAAACACGGAGTAATCAACGCTGATATTTCGCGGTTCCGGTATCGTTGATTCGTCGCTCAACTAAACGGACATTTAGACAAAACCGGGCACGAAATTATATTTCCCGAAGGTAGTTTACTTAACGGCGTTCCCCGTAATAGGTGTTCAAAAGGCGTTCTCCAAGTGCTTTCGACTATGATCGCCCGTCAAGATCGTTAAAGCGACGCGGGGCTGACGCGAGAGAAGAACGATTTACCGCCAACAACGGGCTTATGCAATCTCTCTTACGTTTCCCCGCGGCTTTATCTCCGGGGTTTATTTAGAACACGTTGGAAGCACCTGCCCGCGATTGGGACAACACCGGCGTTTTGCAACGCCACGCTCTATAACGAAACGATAGCTTAACGATTCGACACCGCTGCCGCGGCGGTATCGATAGTTTCCGTCTGCGTCAGATGCGAACGGGCCTTTTGTAAGTTTATCCGGATCTACCTGCTTTCCTTTAAGCAAACTCTACGAGAAGCCTCTTTCATCCCCCGTGTGTATCCGTATTACTTCTATTGTGCCATGCCTTCCCGACCGTCCCTTCCCGTGCATAATACCTCTGTCTCTCTTCTCTCCCTCTCTTCCACTCCCTTCCTCGTTGTCCTCTTTCGCCATTCTTCTTTTTATTACCTTCTATCACCCCTTTTCGTCATCTCGTTCTCTCTCTCTCTCTCTCTCTGTCTCTCTCGTGTCTCGTGTACACAAAAATTTTGATAATTGGTAGAGCAATAAAAAAAACCATTTAGAAACGCGAGAATTCGAAATATCTCGAAGACGCCTTTATCACGCTACATCCGTATATTTTTTACAGAAAATGCAAATTGTTCTCGTAGGTAGCTTGGACATTTAGAATTGCCCAAATACCTCGGAGTTTCTTCCATACGCGAGATCTCTTTGATCAATTTGCAAACTGATTTCGACAAATTCCAAATTAATCGACGTGCAATATATTCGCCAGATGGTAAGAATATTCGTAATAATGATTCTAGGATAACCCTGAGATGTATAATAAATAAAATCACGGTAGAGCAGCACCTAAATAACCGATTAATACATTTAAACACATTTGAAATACAAGGCTCTCGCGAGCCCGACATGCCAAAGGTAATTCAGTCCTCTCTCGAGGAGTTAATAACGAATTACTCCGTAAAATCCCTCTCAATTGCAGATTTAATTTAATCTCCCTCCCGTTCCCTCCAAAGTCCAGGTGAGCGCGAGTGTTTTTGCACCCTTCCTCGCGGCGCTCACGAGCACGCTTCGCGATCAATCTTGTTTCGAGGCGGTGGAGTGGCCTCTTTATCGTGTCGGCACGGGGGAAAAATTGGAATCACGAGAAACGCCACGCCACGCCACGCCACGCCAAGCCACGCCAAGCCACGCCACGCCAAGCCACGCCACGCCACGCCACGCCACGCCGAAGCAGCGCAGCGGAATAAGACGAGGGAGATGCGACGATGCGATACGCGCCTCGATCCGACTGCCATTATTTGTTCCAACCGCGTCGAGCGGAGCCGCGGCGCGGCGCGCCGACGAGGAGAGTCGATCATTCTCAATTAACGCTCCCCCTCGCGACCGCCGTTAAATTATACCCGTCTCGTACCTTCTGTCTGCCTTCCGCGTGGGCGTCGCGTGTTTATTAATCTCCGCGCGTTGCGCTGCGCGTTAATTGTCCGTAAATGAGACAGAGAGACGCGTCCGTTGGCGCTCGATGAGCTCAATGGCTACTGCAATTCGGCATAAATCCATAATTGATGGGCTTATTTCCGCAACGAGGCGTATCCTTTGTGTCCATAAATCAAAACCACGTTTAGAAGACGCCGGAACGGTTAATCCACATTTCGTATACGCGGCTTTTACGACTTTATTTCCAGACCTTTATCCAGGCGTGTATCAAACGCGATAATAGTAATTGCTGAAATGTCAGACGGTTATTATTGCAGCCTCGGTTTATACGGAAATACATTCTACAGATGTAAAACATTTCAATTTTTCGTTATATTAATCCGTTATCTTAAACATGCCTGTCGTTTCGCTTTATCGACGTGTAACACTTGGGCGCAATTGATAGATTCGCTTAAATTCAATAAACAGCTCGATACGCAATTCTCAAACAATTCAGTACATCAGACTCTTTTCTCTCGTAACTTTCCTACTTTCTATTCATGGTATTTTGCACCAATTTACGGAACGGACGGTAATTCATAATAACGGTAGTCGGTTCATATTCTAGCATCTCTGGACTTCGCTGCTGTACCGTAAACGTAATGCAATGAGGATGCATTAAAGGCAGCGGCGCATATTCAAATCACGTCGCGGTCGATAAATATGTAGTGAGCTCGTACGGTCCGACAGTAAAATGCATTACTCCGTGTAGTTGATTCGCATTGCGAGATAAAGGTGATAAAGCGAATACTAAGTATAAATTATACAAGGAGAATCATAGATAGCGCGCATTCGTCAAATCGATAATCGGCCTCCTCGTTACGCAATGCTCTTTTCCAGCCGCGCCGTCCCAACGATAAGCCTCCGCGCGCGCCCATGTCCAAAATTTCCAATTTCGCGGCGGAAAAAAAATTATCCAAATAATTGCACGAGCGTTGTAGAGAACGTTCGCGACATTATGTATCCGCTTGTAAAATGCGATCGTGTTTCGCAATTTTCAACAGATATAAAAACTTGAAAAATAAATAAAAAATTTGCTTCACATGCGCAAAATTGTTTCAATCTGTAATATCGCTTCCCGGCGGCGACCGAAAAAGTTGCACGACTGGGTCGAGCTACTCTACGTTTTTCTGCAGTTTCAAATTTTATCGAGTTTACATGGACTTTTCTCCTGTCGGAACTAACGGAGACAAAAAAATAAGTACGGTGTCGCGTTGCGTTAACGAGAACGTTCATAAATTCAACGGCCGGATCTTTTATTTATTTTTTATTATCTTTTTTTTTATGCAAAGGGGACCCGCGCGAATTTATAAAACGCGCATCGGACACTTGATACCAATGTGGTTATCGCACGTTCACATTTTATCGCACACGTGTCGCGGTTTATTATCGACAAAGAATGGCAGAGAGAAACCCCGATTTGTACCGCGGCAATTAGAATTTTTCCGGGCGCGTATTTCGGTCGATGCGCAAACTGCGTGTTCGACGATGCGATAAAATCGATGAAGACCTTCGACTCGCGCCGATATAAATCACGGGAGCGACTCCAGATGTTGCTTGCACCTTAATGGCCCTCGACTCGCTTGTAATAACCTTGCTCGGGTATAACTGGAAATAAATTGTTCGGAAGCGATCGTTCTCCTTCGAAGATCGATGCCGATCGTCGAACGCAACGACCGCCGTTGTACCTGAATTTCGAGGACACGTAGAAAATAACCAAAGTATGTAAATCGCTTTACGTTTTTCTCCTTGCGAAATGCCTTAAAGTACCCGCACGTTAATTTGTCAAGGTCGCAATAGTATTACATCGTACGAATAACGAATGCGATAATCTCCCAATACACACAACGTAGTTGAAAAATATTCACGCGATCAACTTTAATTAAATGCCAAAACTTCGAAGTACGCGACAATTGCATTTCCCGGCGAACTCGGCTGCGATACTAAAAGTCGAGCTGAAATACAGGGCAATCCTGTATATACAGGACATCTGGCAACCCTATCTCGTAGCGCTTTCCCTCCGCCCCGCGCCCGACGGAGGTTTCCTACCGCCGTAAAGGCCATTAAAGATCTTACCGTGCAACATAGTTGGAAGAATGAAAATTGCCGTGGCACAGAAAAGAGGGAAAGAAGCTCCCGTTGAGAGAACTTTTAACGCGTTGACTTCTTCCGCGAATCGCGACGAGGTCCTGTTAAATCGCTCCATTGTCTAGCGAGCTAATAGCGGAACCGCCGACACGAATAACGTCGAAGCATCGGTTACATAAATTATTTCTCGCGGAGAATAGCTCGGAGAGATCTCATCTACGCGACACGTGTCGGGAACGAAAGCGGTTTCTCTTGAGAACGCATTTTTCTGATGCTGAATAAATGCAAAGAATATTTTCAATCGTTTCCAATTTCAATTACGAGTCAATAAAAAATTAACTATTAAAGTTTCGTAAGGATTAATCGCGTTTTAATTAGCAGAAAACCAATTATAATTCAAGAACCATTCATCAATTATTCGAGAAGTAATATGAGTAATATTAGATAAAGAAGTAGTATAGGTAATGCTTCTTCGAAGAGAGAGAGAGAGATCAAAATAACGCGGTATAAAGTATATAATCGTGTTTCAGAAATTATATTTCTGAAAAATACTCCGTGACAAGATAAAAAAATAGTTTATACAAATATCACGTAAGCAATATTCTAAAAGCAGCAATAATTTTAAATTACGTAATTTTAAATACGCAAACGAAAATATTTACTTACCTTAAACTCGCTACTTAATTTCCTTGCCTTTGGTTGAGGAAATGACGGTGCACTATCCTTTGACATCCTGAATCTGATATTTAAGTGAAGAAGCTTCATCCTTTTCTATCCGGAGATTGTTTCATTCTCGCCAATGTCTCATCTGCGAACATAAAATTCGAGATTCACGTTAAGATAGTGAATTGTACATTCTTTACGAATGTTTTATCCTTGCACCGTGGAAAACAAGAAAATTCAAATTTGTACTCTCTTCGCTCTTCCCGCGCGTATCTTTTCTTCAATTTTAAGTAGCGTTTAACTTTCTAACTAATCCTTAGGTTAAACTTGGTCTAAAGCCTAAAACACGGAATTAATAGACGTTTCGAGCCCGACAATTAAAGTTGACGACACAATCCGGGATTTTCAAGTTTCAACTGAGAGCTCTATATATTAACAAGCCAGGGAAACAACTTTGTAACTGCTCGTCGGCTGTCCACAAGCTGTTTGCGAACTTTAGCACGAATAAATTGGGAATACAGGTCGCGACCAGTTTGCGCCTCACGTATTGTGCGCGAAGTGTTCGCTAACTTCAGTTGTAGCCATATTTGGAAGACAGCATGATCAGGCGGTGGTTCGCGAACGTTCATACAAACTTGCTGCCATGGCTTTGCTACCTGGCGTATGAATTTATTCGCGAGACATGCGAGCGCGCGTGTCACATGAATAATAATCACGTGCCTTTATTCTATATGCCTATTCGTGGCAACTCGAGTCGCAGATAAAATTTTAACGATCGTTTTACATTATGCGTAATGTCGAAGCCACGTCAAAATATTTTTTTACCTTAAAAATGTACATTTTCAAGATTTAATTTAATTTATAGAGCTCAGATATAGCGAAAACGGTGAATATCAACAATATTATATGCAAATTTGATTTTGCTGAATATATTACGACAATAATCGCCTAGTATAAATATATTACAAATTTTAGTATGTAAAAACATAGCCGGACGTCTCGACCAATATAAATCCTTAAGCTTCGCCGTGTCTATATATTGTTGAACATGGTGTTGCGAATCGATCTTTCTACCGGCATTTTCGCGGCAACTTACAACATCATGAACGTCGTACGAACTTTAATCACGACGATGGAATCTGAGCGAAATACAGTCGTCCGTGAGGTCGTAGCTTCTCGGAAATCGGCCACTATTTGCCGCCAAATTACTTTCGTACGTGATACCTGAATATACGCGATGTCACTCACACACGCGTTTCCTGCCGCACACCGACGCGATTTGTGTGGCGCAGGATGCAGAAATTGTACGACAGGCAGAGATGCCGTTTCGAGCGCAAAACACAAAGCTGCATCCGGCAATGGAAACTCGCCGAAGAATACTTCTTCGCCTTTTTACGGCTGCGTATTTATGAGCCGTACCAGAACATCGGCGAAATGACGTCTCCAAAATGACTTCTTTTGCTCGCAAACTAAATGTTGTTCAGGTTCAATGAGATTTTCCCAGTGAATAGAAATTCAAGCTTGGACCGTTTACTCATGTCCTCGAATATTTTCATCGTGAAAGGGCAAATACGATATGCGCGTACACGGCATTAAGAAAATTAATCGCGTGATTTTTTTTCGACGAGAAAAAACAAAGGCTCTTTTGTTTTCACGTTGCAGATGTGCTTTCGCTAACGCCCATTCATTCGGACGCGTATTACGTTTTCTATTTACATCAAAAGGAGTCTTCGATTATATCATGAAACTAAATATACTTGAAAATAAAGCAAGGAGTATCGCTATCACATAGAGATGGAAATATAATTTTTGTTTATTATCAGATCGAACTATATTAATCGCAATTGATATCTACCGAAACCGTATCAAGTTTCAACGCTTGCTTATTATCGCGCAATATATCATATCGATTGCGAACGCATCATTTCACTGCGATCAAACGACAGGCAATTGCATCGCTCGACTTATCGATATAATGTAAAAGTAATATTCGTAAATTTACCCGCGCGAGTATTTCGTAAACGGAGACTCGCCGGTAATGTATCGATAACAAATAAGGAGCAAGGTTCTAGTGGCGAGCTTTACCTCAGAAATTCAATCTATTCTTCCCGTATACACAGCCACTTTGCTTTCGCTACGTGAGAACGATTGATTTTTGTTGCAACGTGCCTCCGAGTAATTACGTACCGTTGACGTTTAATGGGAGCGACATTATTGGATTCTCGTTACTTCGACTATTATTCCCGGCCGCGTTATAACTGTGCCTGCAAAACGCCCCCTTTTTTTCGCGCGGGCTCGTCGTTGAAGCCCAACGCTGGAAAGTGAATGCCTTTATGCTCGTGCAAATCGTCACATTTCGAGTTTGTTTTAATCATCTGCGAATCACAGCAATTATTTCACTTTTCGAACGGAACTCGCAAGTCTGCGTCGAAATCACGGGTTCCTACCCCATTGTTACTCAAATCTTTGGCCGGAATACAGTGTCTCGATAAAAATCAATACAAATAAAAAGAGGCCACAAGATGATAGAAAGATTTAGAGCATTAAAATGCGCACTAAATACTTGAACCGTGTCGACAATATATAACACGATACCGCTTCAGATAAATATAACTGAATTTGCAGGAGTAAAAAAATGAAGATTCTCGCCGGTCTGGCAAGTAAGTTCGTAGGACTTGCATGCGCGTGCCATAAATCGCCACCTGACAGTCCTGGATAATTAATCGACTTCCTCGCGGCGAACTTAATTGAACTAAACGACGTCCTTCGGTTTAACCAACGTTCAACGAGATTTTTCCGCGTGATTCAATCCGCTCGATACATCCGAGCATCCAAGACGACGACGATTCGTTCGACTTCTAGAGAGCCCGGCTAGGTCGAGCAAAGGCCGCGCTCTTAATTTATGCGCAATCACTCGGCCGATCGATTTATTTGTTTTATAAGCCGCCTGTAATTGGTCACTGACAGCAGCTGTCCCGAGACCGGCTACAATATTCACGATACATTATTCATGCCGCGACGATTCCCCCTTGCGCGTACACAGCAATCCCTGAACTCGCCTAACTTGTGCTCCGTCTCTCGTCTCGTCTCGCCTTGTCTCAACTTACGCGTGATACGAACAGCCGGCTTTCCGCGACACGCTCTATCGCCTCCTCGCACGCATCTCGCACACCACCTCTCCCTTTCGCACTGTTTCATCGTTTCGACGCAAGTTAACCTTTGTAATATCGATTGGACTATTTTCCATAAGCTCGGCAGTTTGCACACGGAGGAAAGTATCGCCGGGAATTTCCCCAGTGACCGGATTTCCGAAGCCCCCGACGCACACATGCCTGTCCAATATTTTATTTTCCCTCTGAGGGAAAGGAAATATATGTACTGCTCGTCGGTCCTATTGCAAACATCTCCCCAAATTTTCCGACGTTTTTTAAATATTTTTCTCTCTTCAACACTGACGTCAACTTCTGCGTTTTAAAATAGCTAAGACTCAATTATCAGAGTATTGATTTATTTCGACAACGCAGCGCATCAAGATTAGTGAAGATGTCTCATGGTTGGGGAATTTTTTCAAATTTTACTACTGCCTCTTCTTTAGAAAACAAATGATCAGCAAATAATAAAAGATTGACAATAGCGAAAACCTGCAAGTGCCTTTCTTCCACCAGCCATTATTAATTAACTATTTCGAAAAAATCCTTCCGTAAGCCGCATTTGGCAACGAATGCATCTTGAAGATTGATATAAAAGATCGGAGTTATAAATCGGGGGCGAGATGTGACGGCGGACAAACGTTCGGTTCCCGAGAAATTGATCGCTGCGGCGGACCTGAAACACGGACGACACAATATGTCGAGGGTAATAATCGTCCGGTCGTGACGATCGATGGCAGCTTCATCGGTAGCGGACGATGAATCTTCGCAATCGAATGGAGAAATGGGGAAAAGGGGGGACAAAACCTCGTTTAGAACAGTTAACGTCGACGAATAGCCGACCGTGAAATCTACAAGTCTCTTGACGTACAGCTCTGACATACATCAGAGTCAGAACTTGGACTGTCATACAGCATAGATTATACAGATAAAAAATTGCAAAACTTTACATTCCCAAATATTCTGACTACTTGAAAATTTTCTTCACATCGCTTCATATTTCTTGACTTTTACACAATAAAATGCTAATAATTACGACATTTAGAAATCGATATATAAGCAAAAAGTGAAAAAGAGGACATATATAGCAAGTTCGTATGTCAAAAAATAATATCTAGTTAAAGCGAAATATATACGACGAAAAATATTACATAATATCCTAGACATGGACTATTTGAATTTATTACGTAATAAGAATAAAACGGCAAATTCAAACGGTAAACTTTACTACGACTGCCCGACTTTTACGTTTAATCGTTGAATCACACTCTTAACCTTCGCGATCAAGGCTGTAATCGCTTACGCGATCGTCCACGCGACAGCATTTAATCTTGTTTGACGGACGATTTGTCGCATTTGCGCCAAGTGTGGTGAAAAGAACGGTTAAAAAGGCGCCGGAGCCGATCGATGACCACATTGTTTTCGCTCCAAATGTACGCTTAGCTGGCGCGATTTTTTACGGTAATCTACATGCACGTGATACGTGACTTTTTCTCTATAACGTCACCGAGATTCTATCTTCCTCGCTTCAAAGCGATCTTTACACTGCATCGCGACAATGAATGCGTAATGTAATATGTGTGGGGAGAAAAACTTGAATTACATTAAGACTAAAAAAAATTGAGTTTCTAGGAAGCCAACTTTCCAAGTCCTGTCAAATGAAATTCGCTGATGAAATTCTAATTTAAACTTGAAAAAAAATTCCTTTTACGACATCCTTGCGTTCGCCGAAACCGAAATTATACTCAAATATTTTCCCGTATCTTTAGAAGATCTAAGGATCGTATTTGGGTATTCTATTTCAAGAGAATCCCTTTGTGTGTGACAGGGGCCCGAAATAATATCCCCAGGTCCTAGGAGCCATAAAGACCGATGCTTGTCGGTGGTGATAGACGAAAGGTACAGCGTCACGCAAAAGTCTGCCAGTCGAATCAATTCCGAAGTGACTCGCGTCGCATTTCGTGTCGTGACATAACTCGATTACTATAATTATGTAGCGCGTACTGAGTAACACTTCTATTATATTTCCTAACACTTTTCAGGTCAACATACAGTAAAAAGTTATTCGCAGACACCAAAGAAACCTTTCGAAAAATATTTCTAAAACTTGTCGCCCCAAATATCACAGTTAATAAATAACAACGGCTCGTATCATGTAAATCAAGTAATAAAAAAGGGCTGAGCCTGAACAAGTTAATTATTAAAATGATTTTATTGGACACTACAACCTTGTTCAGGCTCTGAGCCCTTTTTTATTACTTGACATCACATTTAAGCTTTTTAAAAGAGACAGACAATTAATTTTTCTATCCCTTATTTGTGATAGAACGACGTTGAAAAAATTCTAAACTCAATTTTCTTTTCACTTAATAACATCTTCTCCCCAAGATACAATATATTTAGTGTGTAACTTTACGTCGATTTGTTTTTATATTTTATAGAAGTATATTTTAGATAAACCATCTCGGATATAACTCGTTTATACACAAAGTTGCACTCCCCCACAAGCGCTCTCTCGCACGAACCGATTATATCTCATCAGGTCAGCTCCGGCGCAATGTTGGCAACTCCAAAGTACTTGGTCGGTTTCGATAATCGATCGGTTCGATGGTGTCGGTACGCGGGAAAAATCAGGCTCGCTCCTCTAAGCGCCCTTTAATTATGTTTTCTCAGCTTATTGCTTAACGAGCGCCCCGGAATCACGATCCACTCGCTTGTCTACCATCAACCGGTATCGATTAGGCGCGGTCGCTTCGCTCGGCTAGGAGTGCAATTTGCGCGCGCGATGTAGCGGCGAAAGAAAACGTAAAATATTCCCGATCGTTTATGCCAGATTAAACCTTATAGCGCCTCACTTCTTGCATCGCCTCATTACGCCGAGTTAAGCATTCGAAATTAAAGGATTCTAAATCGCAGACAATGATCGCTCTTTGTTTCTTTTGATGGCAAGTCTAACTAATGCTTTCCGAATTCTTCATGCTCCTCGGTTTATCAAGACGCATCCATCAAAAATAATTCTTTTTTTTAGGAACCTAATTAGTTTCTAACGTTAGAAATTAAATTTATAATTAATGTAGCGTGTAGCATTGCTCTGCGCAATATTGCACTACTCGGAAACGTTTAAAAAAAGTTAGTATTGCGCTTGGAAAGATAAAAAGGCAATAATATATAATCTTTTTAGATTGCGAAGTGCGACTGCGAGATCATTGCAATATTACAAGTGGTAATATCGTTAAATAAGTGTAAACTTAGTTTCTAACATCATTGAATTGTCGTACAAAAGTGTTATTTTTGAAAGATAGAGCTTCTTTAAAATTCGATGCGCATAAAGAATTCGAAAAGCATTTTTCAATTACATGACTTTGCATGGCCCGGATGCCCTTGTTAGCGCGAGTCAAATTAATTTCCTACGATTTACCATTACAAATTAAATGATTTACGATGTAACAGAACCTTTCGCCAGCACAAAAAGGTAACACAAAAGTGTGATAAAAAACCGAAGAAACGAACACTTAAAATTTGTTGAGCTCGTTTCGAAAGAACCTCGCCCCTTCCTCCTCAAAGATAAATGTTACAAACTACTTTGAACGCGAAAACGTCTTCTTGTATGTAAAACTGAGTATTTAAAAGATATAATAATCCACACAATTAACATCTTAATCACTATTTGCAGATAAAGAGGCTATTTTATTGGTGTCTCCTGATAACGAGGAGACAAATATGTCTCACAATGGCTGATGATGTAAAGCACAGAAAAATGTAGAAACATTCCTCGAAGAGATAGGCGATAACATGAATTCCAGCGCATATCTGCGCCCGTCCGACGCAGTAATTTATTCTTACGATTAGTGACAAAAGTAACAACTCGGATAATTTTATTTTACACTTACGCCGCGATGCGCGTGGATTCTGTATGCATTGATAATTGCAGGCCTCTTATCGTTCTGATATTTGAGCAGCTGGGATCACCTCGTGCTATACAAACGCTCCTAATGAATCGTATTTAAGCTCACAAAACTGTCGCACAAATATTTGCCGAGGCTGATTCGTGCCGCCAAATATTATTTCCGATCAGTCACGCAGATCGCATTGCCCGTAGGCGTGTTTCGATAATATTGATACGTCGCTGCCAACATTGAATATATTCGACGTTAACAGTTTACCGTCAACTTTAACCGAGCGTCGAAGAGAAAAATATCGATCTGTTCAAAACCTGTTAAGTATTCAAAGACAATAAGAAAACTTAGTTATGCGTGCGCACGCATATACGTGCACAGCATATCTCACGTATCTCGTAAAAACAATTTCATAGCTTTAATGTACAACTTAAATTAATATTCGCATTATGATATTCGTATTGTAGCTATTTTTCAGTGAATAACATTCTCTTTGCAATTACGTTCTATAATGCCGCGCGGTCGGCTGAGCGTTAATAATCTGAAAATTTTAAAAGAGCGATTTGCTCCAAAAGGCGCTCGATCAATCCGAGTGGCCAGAAAAGATCGAGAAATCGATTCGTCCGCTTGGACGACCGCGATCGAATTAATCGCGCGGTAAAACGCGATATCGCACGCGCTCTAATTTCGAATCCATTTACCCTAATCCCCGCGGAGAGCCCGGGAAGAGAAAGAGAGAGAGAGCGGCGTCGCGACGCTGTCACACGCGTTATCGATCAGCAGCCGGGCGAGAGAGAACGGGCAGCGGAAGGGAGCGGGGAGGGGAGGGGGGGGGGCCACATCCACCACACAGCCGGTGACACGAGTGAACCCGGCCATTTTGAAAACCACCGTGTTGCTTTGCCATAAAACCCGGGCTGTAACGTTTCACGACGGGTATATGGGCGAAAACATGCTCGTTAAAGCGCGCGCCATCGAAAAACTCTCGCGCGGCATGTTATACGGAAAAATCGATGCCACCGCTTTAACGTCGCAATAAATCCTACGGTATTGCGCCGCGTAAACGCCGCAATTTTTATTATTTCAATTTCGCTCCGCGCTTCCACTCCCGCGTCTGACGTCCCCGCAATTATTCGTCTCCGCGGAATGTAAATTCTTTTACGAGGATACTCTTCTCCCTTTCGTCTCCCCACTCTGGACTCGCGCGCCGAGAGAGAGAGAGAGAGAGAGAGAGAGAGAGAGAGAGAGAGAGAGATATGCTGAAACTTGCCCGAATATCCGATGCTTTCAGTTATCCGCGATCAAGAGCGCCGGCGTAAGTACCGATAATATAGTACCGCGACATAAAACGTATCGTAACGTAAAAAGCTTAAAATCGCAAAACGAAATGGCCAATAACGGATGCCGTTTTCGCAATTATCATGTTAAAAAGCTCACGTATATTTTAATGCCGCGCGCCGATTCCACTTGCGAAAAATGACGGCAATTTATTGAGCGGGCGTTATTAATTAAATCAATGTGTGGCGACGCGCAAGTCGATTCGCCGCGCGAATATTAATGGCACATATTAATAAAGCAAATGCGTAACAATCGACAAATTCATTATGGACCGCGCGCCGGATCGCTTTATGTTAATTGCGGCCCGCTTTACATGCAAAACGAATGCAAGAATCGACACAGTATTATTTATAATTGTAACGAATGTGCGCCGCGCTCGTAATCGTCGTATCGTACGACATCGTAAGCGACGCTGATTGCGTTTTGCGGTCGCGTACCTGATTTCGTGCTGACTGAACAGTTCGTTGTGCATGCACGCGGCCGTATAGCCATAATCGGTGCGCGCGATTAACCGCAAGGACGAGCGGCGACTTCGGTTTCCCATCCAGGGACAATTTACAGACTCTTGAGATTCTCCTATTTAAACAGGCCAAGAATCGGGGGGGGAGCGTCGAGTTCGGTCGATTGGAAATTCAACCCCGTGAAACCTTGAAATTAAAAAATCTCAAAATGACAGATTTACGTAAAACGACGTATTCGTTCTTGTAGCCTTGCGAGAAAATGTGTACAAGAGAAATATTCTCTTAAAATAACTACTTGAAACAATCGTCGATGAATAAGCGGATACAATTAGTCGAGATAAATCCGCATTTTCTTCATTATTTCAAGTAATAATTTTTTTTCTCACACGATTTGATACGGCAAATAACTACGGAAGTGCGCGAGAGAAAGCCGGGGTACGCATGCGTTTTTGCAATAAACGCGTCTTGCTTCACTGGCGATGTGCCAATTTCAGACACGAGCAGATTTGTGCTACTCAATGTCCTCTACCGCACTGTATACCGATGGCTAACGCAACACGCGGCAATGATAGAAAAACAAAAACAATGACATCGCGCCGTACCGTGCAATAATGACTGTGAATGTTTAATAATCCTATTTGCATCAAAATCCATGAATCTATTTATAATCTAATTTGCATTCATAAAATTTTAACCCGCGGGTTACCGCGTGCGCTCGGTTAATCGAGCGGATCGTCACGCGGACGGCAAAGCGGCTGTACTACATCTGTTTCTCCCTTTCCTTCGTGAAAGTACGCGCGTACACGGAATACTCGCGGAAAGATGAACTTGGAATTTAAAAAAAAAACTCATTACTATAATCAAAGCGGTCCGCGGCGACGCTCGTCTCGCTTTCAGCGCGAAAAGTGTACGGAAATGCGCGAGCCGAGAGCAACGGAGTTTTACTCCGATTCCGATTCAGGGTCCGGCGTGCTGCTGGTGAAGTGTGTTACGCCGCGGACGTAACGAGTTCCTGCCTCGTAAATAAAGCGAGCGCCTTTGACAGCGACGCCTCCCGCGCATCGTCGGCGCTTTACGAGCTCGACTCGTGAACTCGCATCCGTGGGCGTGCGTGCGCGCGTACGTGCGTGCGTGCGTGCGTTACCATGCACACATACGGGTTGGGCGTAAAGTACACGCGACAGCTCGCCAGCTACAAAGCCCGTATGGCGTGTGAAACACCGGCGCTGTGCGACGCGACACGACCATGTCGGTGGTGTGGTACTCCCGGCGGACGCTGGCTGGAGTGATAGCGAGGCGGAGAGAGAGGAACCAGAGGAGCGACCAGGGAGGAGAGACGGAGAAATAGGAGGTGGGAGGGAGAGAGGAGAACGAGCAAGCAACGTAGTAAGGAGCGCGTACTACAAGGCACTCAGGAATCTCCCCGGTTCCCTAATAGGCAGGTGACTGCCTGACTTGACTGCCTGACTTGACTGCCGAGTGCCGGCGGTCTATCGGCCGCGGGCGAACAATAATACGACGCGGGCTGCCTGCCTGCCTGCTCTCCCTATCTCTGTCTCTCTCTCTCTCCCTCCCAGCGTGCATACACGCAGCATACTTCTGTGCACCATGAGTCGTTCGATCCGTAGTGTGCACGTATGAAAGATTTTACGTAAAAATACTTAAATTCGAAATATCGACTCTTTTACCTGTCGGGTGCGCCAACATTCGAACGTCTCGACGAACAGTGGCTCAGTTGATATATTTTTGTTTCACTATCACCAATAATATCGACTCGAAGAACAATTATAACGTAATGTGTTGGCTCGTTTGTAAAATAAAAGTGGGAAAATGAAATGAAGGTACTGAATCAGACGTTGGCTTTTTTCCCCCTTTAAATTCCCTCCTATTTAAAAGGGCGCAAATGCTCGTCCCCCAATCATGACCATGCGTTTGGATGCTCCGGAAAATGACAAAACGAATCCCGATCTGCAAATACAGCCAGGCCTTTATTCAACGGGATTTTTCGACCAATTATTTCGAGCGGCTCAACTACGCATCGGGCTTTTAGCTTTTTACATGGGGAATCAATTAACCCCTTTGTGACGCATCGATAAGCGCCATAAATGCACGCGCGATACTAGGTTACCGCGACTAAAACCTTGATATTGGTCACGAAAGTCTATTCTTATCTCTACAACCAGTATTCTAATCTTTATTTACCGCTGCACGCGCGCACTAATGCAACCATTTTGCGTTTCATAAAAGTCTTATGAAAATCGAGGATTCAACGAGAATGGAATTGGACACGTTCAATGATAAAAGTATCAATCTTACCCAAAGTTCCTTTTGTATGAGGAATCACTAAATGGTGTAAAAAAAGAGACTTTTTTTTAACACGCCCACTTTTGATAAAATTCGTTTTGTAAATATGATAAAACTATTCATCTAACATCTTCGGCGCAATCCTGTTCAGGTCAGCGGGCTTTTACCCTTTTACAAACGAAAGTCAATTAATCTCTTTGTCACGCATGGATACGCGCGATGTACGAACGGAAGAATGAACGTTGAATGCACGATAATAGGTTACAGCCGGTAAAACCGTATATTTAGTTACAGAAGTCCACGATTGTGTCCCACATTTAAATGTCAACGTCCAATTTTCACTCCGTGATAATATTACGCAATTTCCATATTATATTCCAGCCTCCATATAGATATATCAACGTGCAAGTTTTTCACAATACAGATGATTATTTCAGATATACGCACCCAATAGTTTTTCCCTTTCTTTTAACAAACAGCAAATCGTTTAATCCCCTTTCCATCACTCCGGCACCTTTCGCAATTTCCCCCGCGCGGTGATACGCGCGCGTACGGTTTAGCTTTACGATTAGATTTAGGACAAGTTGCACAGACGATATACTCGTATATTTAACGACTCTGCGGGAAAGACACGAGCGGGCAAATTATCCCTCCGACACTGTGTAATTTTATCCGATAAGGCGAAAATGAGATGTAAATTCCGCGCGATTTACGAAATCAATTATCGGCTCGATGAGAAAACGCTTCCGCGTGCCGTGAAACGAGTAGGCGTATCGCCGTGCAAACTTTGTCGTTTAAGTGACAGCAGCGAATACACTTTGTACGCGTAATATATGTGCGCGTGTTATCCGATATAGGCGCTTTGCGTACCTGGTCGCGCGGCTGGTTGATAATCTCGTCGCTCCAGTCGCACGTGGAATACTTTACGGGCGTTGTGCATGCGCGACGCCCCGCGCCCGAAGAAGAATTAAGACGCATCCGACGCGAACGAGTCGTTAATCAGCTTTACGAGCCGCGGATAATAATATACGTGCCGACGCGACGCGGTTGCATAAGCGGCGGTCTTATCTACGCCGACTAGGAAAAAAAACTATTTAAAAAAAAAAGAGAACATCGGACGTCGATAACGAACAGACCGCTAAGAACGCAAATGAGGGAAAACGTCATTCTCCTCGGGACAGATATTCGTGGCGAGAATGAGGTAACGTTGCGTGATCCGAGAGAACTCGGGCTTTGATACGACGATGACAGCTCGCGACACGCTGAATTGTCTAAATAAGCCTTCAAACAGGCAGCAAGCCGGGGGCTCGGCTGCGCTTTTCTACGGCAGATTCGATCGATACGGACCACACGGCGCGGATATTGAATCGGAGTATTTGGCGCGCGCGGTACATACGTACGTACGCGGCTCGTACCGCCTCCGGCTGCTCGTGCGGATCCCGGCAATATCGCGTATGCATAATACGAGACAATGTAACTCAAGCCCGGGGTACGCCGCACAATTAGTGTGCGCGCGGTCGTCGCGGGCCGTATCGCAAGCCGCAACGACGACGCGCGTGTGTCGCCGGCGTTGCCGACGCCTATATTTGAATCGCGTCGGCGCGATGCGTGCGTGCGTGCGTGCGTGCGTGCGTGCGTGCGTGCGTGCGTGCGTGCACACGTGCGTGAATACGTGTGGCAAACTATCGCGGTCGCCGAGTAGTCGTCGTCGCTGTCGCGTCTGTAATTGTGCTTTTCCATCTCCGCATTTCCATCTCCTCTGTTTCGCACAGAGAGAAAGAAAGAGAGAGCCGATATATATGCGCTTGTGATAGAAGGGAGGATGATAGCGCATTTCTCACGGGGAAGAAAAAGAAGCGACAATTACAAGAAAGAGTGAGAGAGAGAGAGAGAGAACTGCGTGAGGATGGACGGAGAGAGCCGTATCGCACCGGCGGTGGTGCGAGCGAGGCCGACGGCGTTACGTGTTTGCAGTAGGAGGGACCGCGACGGCACGGCAGGTTCTTCGTCGGCAGGAGAGAGACAGGTGTCCGATACGCTTGATAACCGACGGAGAGGGACCGCCGGAGCGAGCGAGACGCCGAAAAGGACTGCAGGCTGCGCGCCGCGAGAGCGACGAGGAGCGACGATACCCCGTTGGTGGCCGATGAATGTGCAACGAAGACGTAGCCGCGTACTTTTTCCTCGTCGCTCGCGCGAGTGCAGCGAGGACGGTGCGATACCTCCGGCCGAGGAAAGGACAGCGCGAGCGGATATCAGCCGCTCTCGTGCAACGCGCGCGCGATAAGGACGCGCGATTGCACCCTCGCCACGAGGGTGAGGAGCGGAGAGCGATATTGTCGTAGAGGGAGGAACGGAGAACGAACGTGGGGACGAATGGAGAATAGAGAGCGACGTTGTTGTAAGGGCGGCGAGGTAGGACATTATAGCAGCGAGAGGGACGAGGAGCGACGTGCCGTGGAGAGAGAGGAAGACGAGGGATACGTCGTCGAAGAGGAGGGATCGGCGAGTCGGAAGATCTCGTGTTGGCGCGCGAGAGAAAAAGACGGCGGGAAGACAGAGGGACCGCCGCGGAAGGAGAACGTCTGAGAAAGACGAAAGGAGCGCGAGAGACGTGCCGTGTCGATGCGAGGCGGCGTCAGTGTGGGTTAGGGAAGAGAGCAAGAGAGAACGAGCGACACGTCGCTCGTTTATCCATCAAGCGCCCAAGTACATGTATGATGAAAATTGACACTATAAATCTAAATGATACGGTCAAGCTAATTAACGGTGAAATACAATCTCATTATCGATGTGCATAATCGATGAGTTATAACGCAAAGAGACAAGGACAGAGGGAGAAAGAGAAAACATGGCGCGCGCGCGAGCGCGTCCGTGTGCACGTGTGTGTATCTATATATGCATCAGCGTGAGAGAAGCGGAGAGAAAGGGAGAAGCGAGATTTTCCCGCTCGCTCACGCTCACGCACGGTCGATCGTTCCTGCCGGCGGCCATTTTGTGCTCGCCCGTAGACCCGGCGTTCCCGACACGACCCGGGGAAAATATTGGCCGACGATTCTCCGCGATAGCGTACCCGTTGTACGTTGTCCGCGCGACGGGGACACGTCGCGGCCGGCTGAGCGATCGGCCCGACGCCGGAGAACGCGAACGAGCGCGTCGCGACACGCGTCCGCGGCGTCGTGCCGGCCGGTCGGAACGCGCCGACGTTCCGCGACGTGGGACAATTCGTTTCACGTCGGATTCCCTTCCGTGGTTCTCCTCTCGTCCGCGGTACAGCCGGGCACGAAAGTACGAGAACGCGCGCGCCGGGTCCTGCGCTTCGCAAACATCGCTGCAGAGCGAACTCCGCTCGCTAATCCTCTCGAGGATTTCGCGTGCCCGCGTTCAAAAAAATCTATGTATGCAATATGTATATTTTATGTACGATTTTGTGTACCTGCACGAAATTAAAACGCCTTTCCAAACATATAATAATCTTGTGGTTTTAATATTACTTTTATTACACATCTCTTCCCGCTTCATAAATATTAATGGGATTCTACGAAGGCGGATACGAGCGAGCGAGATGACACGAATGAGCACTGCCACTGTAGTCATTGAAGCAAATTATTCATTCGTGTTTGTTCGCGCTCGCTTGCTTTAGCCAGTTTAAGCTATTATTACTCGAAAAAAAAAACTGAACAAAACGCATTATTATATAACGTGTTATTGCTTTTATAAAAAGCACATTATATAATTATTTAATTAAGACTGATCGTGTATTCAATCAACTTGGAATATTAAAATTTAATTGTTTTAATTGACGATATATATACATTTCGCCGATGTAATTTCTATAAAAAATTCAAGTCTTTAAATATACTCGATGTTAATGAGAACGGAGTGTCATTTCTGTCGTATCGGAGTGAATGCACGGTAATATAAAACATTTAATTGTACAATTATTTGAGAAGAGTAAAATTCACACACTAAGATTCTCGAAATACAGTTCTCTTCGATCTCGACACCATGTAAATATATACAAAATGTAGAACGTGTGCGACGAAAAAAATAACATAAAGGTACAAAAATATCCATTAATATGCGACCCGGTGAACGATCGTAAATTCGAAAGTTTCATAAATGTCACCGGACTCATATCCACAGAAAATCTGTTATCTTTTTAAAAAGAGTCGACTCTCTTAAATAACGATATTGGAGCGCTCGAATATCGCAGGAGCGCGCCAAGAAAAAACTTGCGGAATGAATTATCTTATGCCATCGTGGTCAGCAATAACATACACAGAGAGAGAGAGAGAGAAAACATTTCCGTTACAATTTCTAAAATGCACCGGTCGTGTCGAATTAAGCTGCCAGCGGATAATAAGAGCAAAAATAAGAGTAATAAACACAAGGTATAACCTGCTTTACTACACTCCGTTCCCATTCTCGTTCGACATCAACGTATTATAACACGCGAAGCCGCTCTCCCATCGCCAGATTAATATTAATGCTCGATCCGCCCTCTCTCCGCCCATCCGCGAGCGCAGAATAATACACGGTCTTCGTGCCGTTCATAAAAACGTATCGCATCGAGCGTGGTGCCGAACCTTTTATGAGTGGAGCATGACGAGCGGCGCGGCGGTTCGTACGGAAATCGCGACTGTACCGTTATGAGTTACGAGTGCCATTCTGCCGGCATGAATACGGGATGTCTTTTGGACGCGCTCCAGGAAGGCTTTTCAAATTGAATTAGAGAAAACGTTCGCTCCGATGCTTCGTGTGCCTTTGCGAAGAGCCTGTGGCCACCATCGTCGACGACCCTCGCTGCCTGGCGTTTCGACCAAAAGTTTGAGAGGGTGGGGAGGGGAGGAAGCCCCAAGGCCCCGAACGAATAATGCAGCGGTTTAGGGTTGTCAAAATTTCCTTTCGGAAATACAAGAATTATATCGAGTAAATAAAGGGCGGTGGAAACACAAAGGATTCCACGTGTGCACGCTATTTAGCTGTATTTATCTCTGTCCGTTCCGCCGATAATTAGAGAATAAAAATTGCACGCAAGAGATCAAAAATACCCACGAGAATTCCAGGGAAGCAAGATTTCTTTTATATTTCAGCTTCCTCGCGATACGGACCGCTTTCATTTAATTATAATACGAGAAGGGACAAAAAAGTTTATTACATAATTTCATCTTCCTGTTACTCCCCATTGATACTCTCTCTTGCGTATCTTTCCCTTTTCCCAAATAATATGCTAATTGTAAGATTGCTTGGCAGGATGTTAAAAATACGTATAAACTATTTTATTTAAGAAAATATATATGTAGGCTATTTCTGCGTACCGCCAGAATAGCGTGTTTCCCTCAAAACCTTTCTTCGGCGATACGTGATAAATGGTATAAAGTAAAGTAAAGTAAATATTAATGGATAAGAAAATTTCTGCGAAAGTTCGAAAGATTTTTATTTTACGTTGGGGTGCAAACAACGCCACTAGAAGGGCGACGAGATGAGCATTCAAGGAGGACGACGCCTGGTGTAATCTCGGCAGAGATCGAAATATATAACGGGTCCCGACCCCACTTGTAGATTTGCCCGAGTCAGGAGATCGCTAAGTATAGATCGGACCTCCCCCTATATTGGGTCGCATTTCCATTTCAAGAGCAACGAAGAGGAGACGCTCGCAGATTTTTCACGTTTAATTCCGTACGGCGTATTCATCCAGGCGGACATAATATCGAGTATTAATTCGTTCGCGCGAACCGGTTTTCCATCTGCTTTCTTCTCGCGACACTGGCTTATGCGACGCGAGAAAAATACAATCGATACGTTGCAATTTTTTAAACAACGGATTCTTCCCAAAATTAAAATACAAACGCGCGTTTAAATTGAAAATAATATACTAAAATTAAGAAACATATAGTAAAACCGTCGGTATCTCTTTGGACATATTATTTAGTTATTTTAATATTCTTGAGACTCTCCGAGAACGATTGTCGATAGCACCGCTAATAAAGACGGCAATACACGGTGAAAAATCGTGTGTTGAAATGTTAAAATTTTCTTGTGTTACCAAGGCTTGATTGTTATTTCAATGTAAAATTTACATAAAACAGATACGTTATTACTTTCGTAACATTTTTATGTGTTATATTTACGTTAACATATTAACTTGACACTTTATGTACGTAATTTAAAAATTGAATATCACTTTGAGTTCTTTTAACGCAACTATTTCGCAAAATCAACCAAAACGCGTAATATCGACATTACTTGAAAATTCTTTCAACTATTCTAATTTTGAACTATTCGTACAGTTCACTTATCCTGTCTGTTTTTATTACACCACACTTATGGTTAGAAGAACATAAATGTGCAGTATAGTTTTAATTAATGAACAGTTGTAATTTGTCAAAAAGTAACACGCGATGAATGTTATTTTAACTGAAAATTTATAGTGGACTTTTTGGGACATGTGAAAAATGTTAACATTAACATTGTATTTCTACTGTGTAATAATTTATCGAAAACAGGGGAGAAAAGCGGCTCGTCTTTTATCGGCCACGGGGTTATCGTCGTTGGACTGCTTCGTGACCGAGCGTTTAAAGTCGCACATTTAATCAATTGCTGATTACAATAATGTATGTATCGAAAGCGTTAATTAAGACTGAGCGGCCACGGTAATTGTTTCTTCTCGCTATCGGCGAGCGTGTAACGAGAGGAAACTTCCCGGAACGAGTATCCGGCTTAATTTAGTCGTGTTTATCGCGTGCGAAATTCATATGCAACCCTCCGAAACCGTGTGATAAATCGCTCGCGATAAATTACTTTGTAAACCTGCAAAATGTCTACATACATATTTTTTAATCTCTTCAAGTTCCAAGCTTCAATTATTCCCTAGGGAAACGTCTGCGTGGTTACCTAACAAATCTACGCGCAACTAAGAGATTCGAATCATCTAAATGTCAGACAGAAATACGCGTCACGTAATGAGCGCCATGTGATTGTGCGATAATCTTATCGATCGTCATTGCTTAACAAATCGCGCTCATCCTTGAGCCAATTAAATCAGGCTCGTTTAGCGATAATTAATTTTTTATGTATCTACAGCTACGGTTACGATCTAGGAAGGCATATAAAATTATGCGTACAAACATGAGTTAATTAAATTTATTGATAACAGCTAACGCCGATGTTAATAAAGTACTCGAAATGCTGTTGATAAAAAAAAACATATTCATCACAATTGCGATAAAGCTTTCACGATAAAACCGTATTTATTCACTAATGCGAGCATTTGCATAATCGTTGATGAGAAAGAAAAGCGGGGCACACATCCAGGGGAAAAATGTAATAAACAGGCATCGATATAATAGCGTATGGCAGGCAAATGAAATTTTTATAGGTAGGAGCGTGCGCAAGATGCGGTCGATCTCACGACGGCGTGAGATGCCTTCGTGAAGAATAAATAGAGGCGGCGAAGGAAGCAAAAAGGAAAAAAGGAGGGGGGGAGGGGGGGGGGAAAAAGTGTACGTCGCGTCTCGGGCAAATTGCATTGCCGGTATAACGCTGTTCCGTGAATGCTCTTCGTGCTCTCGGTGCAGTGGCCAGTAACGCCAGCATTAAGCTCCCCCCCCCCTCCCCCCTTCCCGATGCATCGTGACCCTTATATTCGCGATACGACCCCCGCGTGAAAAACACGGCTGCGATTTCCTTCCCCCGCGTTTATGGCACCCGTGCATTTTTTATTTCAAACCACTCGGCTCGTTCTAGCTCGTCTACGGAAAACCCACTTACGTCAATCAGCTGAAATGGAAGCAGGTAAAAATGTAATTTTACAAGTTTCACGGAAAATACGGGCATCTTGAGAAATTAAATCACGTGTGTGAGGTATCAAAATTATCCCGGCACTTTACGCTAAATAATTTACAAGTTTATTACAGGCGCGTCCGTGATAAAATAGTGCACGATTTCTAGGACACTGCGTATACGAACGCATTGAACGTCCGCACGCGCGACTTGCAAGATATTTGCAATTTACATTGGCATATATCACGTCACGGTACGAATTACGACTGTGTAGTCGTTTCGCAACAGTGCCAGTATTTACCGGTGGCTATCGCGTCGTCCAATTATACACGGTATCATACGCGTCACGTCGTAATTATTGGCATTGCCATTGTACGCAGCGGTAAACACTCGTCCGACTGGCATTTGCATGATTGCTGTATGGAGATCAAATATCGATACTCTAACATCATTGTCGCTGTGTCGATGATGTAAGAAAGGGGGAAAAAAGAGTGATACATCGGTTGTCTCTCTGTTAATTGTGAAAATAATATCCTCGATACCTCGCACGCTCGTCAAAATAATGGGGAAATAATTATCGAATTAAATTAAAAGTTTAATTTCTAACAAGACGTTCCCGGTTATGGACACGAACGTGCCAATGTCTCGAGTACGGCAAGTAAGTATTTTTAGACGGCAGCTTTACGGCGCGTCTCAAATTTGAGACGGTCGTAACGGAAGGTTACATAAAGCCGCACTTTGTGCGGCACAGCCGATGCGAGATATCGCGGGATCGCGCAAAAACCGCGCGGGATGCAACCGCGTAATTACGCTGCACGAACGCGAGAGCGGATAGCCGGCTTGCTTTTTCGACATAATTGAATTCTGGGATAATTGATCAGACTGAGCGAGGCGAGCGAGCGGATCCTCGGGGGCACGAAACACACTCATAATTATCAAACTTCGGTACTGTTATCGGGGCAGTTGATGATTATTACCGTCGCATAATTTGCCGACAATTAGCGCCGGGAGCAAAGTCTGCCGCATACGATAAACAGCATAATCGTGGACGCGCGGTTATGTGCGCAGAAAGGAGTATCGTTAGAAGCTGCCTCGGAACTATTTATCAAGTCTCATTTCATAATAAGAATTGATGGTTACAGGTTCTTCGATAAACTTGCCCTCATATCTCAAGCGGATTGAGCAATGAAAAACTATCCTTAATATATTTCTGCGCGCACGCGGATCTCGAAAACTTATTAAAGTCTATTGATCGAGTGCTCTTAATCAACGTGTGTGTCAGAATCTATTAGAAACGCAACTTTAATATTGCATGATTTACGAATCGCAACCAATAGCCGTCGTTAAACTCTCGCCTAATACTCTCGTTTTTTTACTTTATCTTTAATCACTTTAATCACTTTAAACTTTAAGGAATAGAGAACTAAGAGCCGTTACAGGGTGTTAATGTCTAAATATTTCATATCTTTATATTTATTGCGAAATATATTACCTCAGCCTGGACCTTCCTCTCGCTAGACGGGCGTCTCAACCAATTCGACCACCGAGGTATATGGAAACACTACTCGCAATAAACGGTCTAATGTTGACTCCCGAATGCCACCTATCGTGACAGCCGAGGGGAAACCGCAGATCAATCAATATCTTGTACACCAATGCCCACTAATGCCCGATGGACATTACTTTATCTTGTTATCTTATTTTATCTTATTTTATCTTTATAGTGCTCCAGCAAGGCCTGATGCCCAAACTAATGCCCAAAAAATACCTAGTAATGCCGCACTGAAAAAAATTTCTGGTTGAATATGGACGAATCAGATAATTCCTTTAGGATTTACCAGAATTCCTTTAGGATTTACCAGAATTTCTGTAGGATTACAGGAATTCTGGTAAATCCTAAAGGAATTCTGGTAAATCCTAAAGGAATTATCTGATTCGTCCATATTCAACCAGAAATTTTTTTTCAGTGCGCAAATCTGTGCACCACAATGCCCTCAGCGGTTTCCCCCTCGGTGACAGCACTCGAAAAACGAGAACGGCGCGCCGACTTAAATCGTCAGACTTAAAACACAGTAGAATCATCCCTACAATGTATTCCCATTATTGCCCTCCCACCCGAACAATTAATTAAATGAAAGTAAGAGACGCGTGTTACGTCCGCGTAATTAATAAAATTTGTATGGCTCAAATGTGACGAACGCAAATTTGAAGGAATAGAGGACTGTGAGCCGTGACAAGGTGTTAATGTCTAAATATTTCATATCTTTAAATCCAGGTTCACACCCTGGCTGAGGTAATATTTTTCGCATTAAATTGAAAGATGTAAAATATTTAGACATTAACACCCTGTCACGGGGCTCTTAGTCCTCTATTCCTTCAAATTTGTGCTTATCACATTTGAGCCATACAAATTTTGTTAATAACTTTATTATATTTTATATGATTAAGAATATTACGGAATAACGCCAGCATTGCCTGCAGAAACGTATGAGAATCGAAACTACATAATTTTGTTGGTATTGTCAATGATTATCTAACCGTAGAATCTCTTTTGCACAAAGAAAATATAACGCAACGATATACTAGGTCTCACACCAGCCGTATTTGAACTTTACTATTAACTGAATACACTATATACCGATCCGCTTAAGGGGCCTATCATTGTTCCATTGGAAAGTTTCTTCAATCGCATACGCACGAGATCAAAGAGGCAGAACGCAATAACTCACGCATCCATCTTAGAGCTGTCGTAACCGCTTACATGCTCCAAAACGTTGGCCGCATTGCTTGACAATAGAGGTGGGGATATGTTGCCCGTAACGAATGATACCCAATTACGCGGAAAAAAAGGCAGGAAAAGAGCGTGATTTCATCACGGTCGCGAGAATACAATGCAATCGCTCCATCATCGCTAAACGTGTCAGCGCCGGCGCAGAGATCGACGATGTACAGGGTGTTCCGTGCAAAAAGTCGAAAGACAGCGATATCTTTATCGAGAATGCGAGATTGTTTCTTTCGAGGAGCGACATGTTTCGCAACTTACATATCAATTCCGGAGAGATTAAAAGTACCTCGATACCGCGGTATCAATAATCAAGTCGATTATTGACAGTCGGATAAAATCTATTGCGATATTATCTTGATAATACCTCGTGCAAGTTTAAGCTGACGATGCCTATTTTCTCGCTGCTACACGAATTATTTAAGCGCGGTCTAAATAAGTCTAACGTAATGTGCACGTACGTACGACACGATAAGGTAGCCACGATAAATTATCTATCGTGTGTCCTTTACATAGTAAACATCGTACGTAGACGATACGCAGACAGGTCACGTAGACGCGACTTTATACTCTGCCGCACACTTTGCAGTCCAACGCGATTCCCATCATAACATCGTCGGTTTATTCAAAATACCGCAAGCAATATCGACCCCGAAGTTACGTTTACTCATCCGTGTCGCGAATAAATTTCAATCTGTCCGTAACACAAAGTTACAGAGAATAATGCCACTATAGTCGAGCATGAAATAGACCATGAAGAAATACTTTCAAGTACACAGCATGTTACCTTTAATGTCTGATTATAAATTTATTTAACGTGTGTCCCCTTACGAGAGAGCTCCGGAAACAGAACCCCGGTCTCCGGCAATGTTTCTTCCATATTTTACAATCTACACCGAAAAAGTCCGTAAAAGTAACTCACGAGTAACTTCGTGAGGCGATACTATATGTGTAGTCGCGGCTGCTGGCAATTCATATTCAAGATGCCGACAATATACGTATATATCGATAAATAAAAATTTCAATTTTACACTTGTAAATCCACATAGTGTATCTTCAAGACGGATGATAACGGGAGAACTTAATGGTACGTTATTAACGACGGACAGCAATAATTTTCCACGTTTGCGCTCCAGCCGGAAATATGCGCGAAAGCTGACGACGCGAGTAACGTTCGCGATCAGGATATCCTTTTCCAGAACGTTGGCGCCGCACCGAAATGCTTTGAGCGTTTTAACGTCTCGTTAAACGATACTTTCCGACGTCGTCGACGACGAGATGCGGCGACGGCGGCGGCGGGCGGCATCGACGACGACGAGCACAGGCGGCGACAGTCGACAATGAGAAACGCTAATTACTCGACGCGAGAACCGTTTCGGTTCACTCGACATCGTTATGTCGCCGATAACGGCCGATTGTATCGCGGCGGGCGTACATACGCACTTGTCACTTCCGGTCTGCTCGCCCCATCTCCGTTTATCGTTAATCAACTTAATTAATCGGAATCACATTGCTCTCGGCGCGCGCTTTTGCGCCTGCATTAATGCGCGCGCGCTAATGGGAGCGATAATATCGTACCGTCAAAGAGAAAATCTTTTTGTTCTTTATCAGAGTCCCGTCTGTCCCGCGCGGCATCGATAAAGCGAGGGGATCTTTATCGGCGATCTTTTAATTTAATTACTTGCAGAATGTCAAGCTGCACAGGATTCGTTTTCTTTTCACTTTTGCGGGTCAAGTCGATACTTATCGCCGAGTACCTAAAAGTTAACTTATCATGCAAAAGATCTGACTAATGCAAGCGAATTCGGTTCGGGATGTGAGATAATCCGTACAAATTGTAGATAATATTGAAATCCCGATTCACATGCATACATTCATACGTCTATTGCCCGATATAATACATGAGTAAACGATTTCTACGTGTATTATCTTTCCATAATAAATTAAACCTTGTTAGCCGTTGTATCGATAAACGATGAGCTTTTTTAGCATTGATTTTTATTCCAATTATTTATACCGAGCCTGCGATGAAAAACTTGTTTTCGGCTGGCAATTTGCGTTAAACAAATGACATTTATATCACATCGGCCGAATTCGGCAATGACTTTAATTATCCAAATCAATATATGGCCCGGAATACGTAGCTATAAATATGCAGCGTGCGGTTAGAGACGCGGAATTATAAATACCCACGTGAAATTTGCGGAAAGCCGTAAAGCTATAAATATTGATGATAACGGGTTAGAGCGTTTCGTTCCGTTCGCCACGCACGTAACAGATGTAAAAATTTATAGATTGTAGATTGTAAATATCTAGAATTTTTTAAATGTCAATATTTCTGCAAAATCCCTATAATAACATCGGATTCGTTTAGGAAGCAAATGAATAAATGGAGGTCGATGCACGGAGAGTACGACTCGAAATAAATATACAGATTATATTCGGTAAATCTGTATGATAAAAAAATATGCAATTTTACGTGTATAGATCCCTTGGACAGAAAAACAGCGAGAGCAACAGAGAGAAGGAGAGAAAGAGAGAAAGCCTGGATTAATTCCGATATAATACCGTCTGCGTGATATATGTGCGCGTTATATGCGCGCGTATCAGCGCGAAGGTATGCGTGCACGCATAACTCACGCCTATCTCTCTGGCCTTCCGAGCATGTCCGTGGTATACTATCGCGAGCAATTGCGAGCCGCGAAGGGCACGCTGGTGCTTTTAAGTTTTGTAAAAAGAAAAGTGACGCAAGTCTCTCGGTCTTTATCGGTCGAAATTTAGAATTTCGCTTCGGTTTTCGCATCAGTAAGTAAAATGGCACGTATAAATTGAAGGAAACAAATTACGTAAAACAGATAAATGTGTTACTGTCGACAAGTCAGAGATAAAAGTGATACCTTACGTAAAAAAAAGAGATTCGCAATATATCAGAGAAGATTTACGTCGTTACGTTACTTCGCCGCTACATGCCAGTTTTTATTTCGAGTGTCTCCATTAAAAATCGTTGAAATAAACATCATTACACATGTAACGCTCACTTTAACGCCGTTATACTGCCGTGAATATATTACCAATATGTTATACCGGTATCTTTTGAATAAATTTACATAAGAGCCGTGCGGGAGCGAGAGAGAACGCGAGAGAGCGCGCCCAAATGGAAAGAGAGAACACGATCGTGGTCAATCAAAAGAACCGATGTAAAATCAGAATGAAGGGAATTATCGGCGCGAAGGAGGCTCTCGATTTATTAGGCTTCCGGCTCAATCGTTTTTTCATCGCACGCCATTCTTGATGCCGGGGCGACGTAAGGGCCATCGCGATGGATCGAATCGAGCACTTAAAGGGATTGCCGTGGAGTGTATCGCGCACCAGAAAAGAGAGAGAGAGAGAGAGAGGGGGGTCACTTAGTTTAATGAAAAAATGAAACCAAGCTAAAGGCGAATTTACACCGTTCGCTCTCGATGATTATTCCGCCCGAAGCGGCCAGAGTGAATGCATCGGATTAACCAGGTTTCGTTCTATCGGAATCTGCACGTTGCACCTTTAACGATGCATGTAATATCACTTCAAGTGAATGAAAATAATAAATGCCTACCTTAACGAAAAAATCAATTTTAAATAACAAAATCTAGAAAACGCTCGTGCTTTTTTCCATTTATTTTATTTTTTACGTAAAGTGTCCGACGTGTTAATTGCCATGTCGAAACTGTATTTTTCTTAAAAATCATATCACTCGAGTCTCTTATTACACCTACGTGTTTAGTCTTCCTCTACTAATTGTAAACCGACTATTTCTGCCTCCTCCTTTCATCCTTTTGTTCTGAAACAATATTTACATAAAGCGTTCTTTCAAGAGGCCGAAGATAAACCGTGTAAATTCGACCTAAGACTCCAACGGGCTCCTTAAGGGACTCTTGCCGTTTCAGCGTAGACAGGCGTCGATGCGAAACGGAGGAAAACTTTTATTAAATCGGTCCTCGTAGAGTGCGGGGGTCGATAATTACTATAAGGAGTATCGTGTTCACGGGAGCGAAACGCCACCGAGAGAAAACTTACGTAATCGCGATGCGCACTTTACGAGCGGCGGCCAGGCAATCCCGCGGATTTCGACCCGCGGAGAAAGTACGAGAGCAGACAGAAGGTATACAACTTTTATACCACCGAATCAACTATGTGCAAGATTCGTGTAACCGGGTTACAGCTATTAATCAACACCGGAAAAATAAGTCGCTCGTATCGCGAACAAATAGAAAATTTTTGCTTAATCATTTTCATATCAACAAAAGTAGATCGATCTACATTCTATAGAAGCGCACACCGAAAATATTGTATTCTTGAAATGTGTACTTGACAAATCTTCTCTTAATAGATATACACAATGAAGAAGAATATTTCCTTTTTAACATCATGTCTTTTCGAATATATTCTTAAATTAAGAATCAATATTAAGATATTAAGAACACGTGTGTCAATGTAATGCCTGTTTCATTACGTTTCAGGTATTGTTCGTAATTGCTGTGTAATATTCTGACTCAAATAATAGATGAGCTAAAGAAGATTGAAGGACATATTTATGAGCACGTATTTGAAATACAAAGTAGAACAGCTCATGACTCGTGTTAACCTTCCTGACAGAATCTCTCATCAGTTTCCGATTACAGAAAATAAGGAGGGCAAGCATCAACGAGTAAAATTAATCATGCTCGTAGCTAAGGCTATAACTTGTCGAAAAAATCTATTTAGCTACACTGTATTTATCTGTACTGTAACAAATAGTAAATGTTTATTTGTGGAACTGTTTCTGTTATGATCCCAAATATTAAATAATATACAGGGCGTTTCAGGGTAAAGTGTCCTAACTTAAAATATGAACTTAGGACCTCAAAACAAGAAAAAACTTTCCTCTGGAGACATGTCCGTAAACGCTTTGTTTAAGAGATATTGACATCTAAACATTTTTTCATTATAAAATTTTATGAAATTGTTCTCGGG
>NW_011967202.1:928442-994770 GCF_000949405.1 Vollenhovia emeryi
CGTCATTAACCGGCTTTTCGTAGAATTTTTGTTTAATAGTACCCCAAGCAAAAAAATCCAATGGTCCGTCAAATCCGTCAAAGACGGATGTCAAGCCTGTCTCAATGTTCAAGGCCGTCACTTTGAACAAAATTTATAATTAAGTAAAAATTTTCATGTTTTTAATAATAAAGTATTTGAAGCACACTATTAAATTATTTATTATAACCCGATAACAATTTCATAAAATTTTATAATGAAAAAATGTTTAGATGTCAATATCTCTTAAACAAAGCGTTTACGGACATGTCTCCAGAGGAAAGTTTTTTCTTGTTTTGAGGTCCTAAGTTCATATTTTAAGTTAGGACACTTTATCCTGAAACACCCTGTATAATAGGAAAATGTATCACATTTATAGGTGTATTCTTATATTATATATTAAGAATATCCTGTTTAGAAGATTCCTCTCTTAAATTACGACAATCCTTTCAGCGCTTATTTTAGAGTAAAATATTACGAAAGCAGGTGAAATATTCTTAAGATGAGAATCTAATTCTTTCGGTGGCAACACATTCGACACGTCAGTTCGCGGAGCTCGCGCGCGTGCACAGGCGCGTAATAGTTTAATTTAGAAATTAAGTCGTGTCGCGGCAGAAGAAAAAACCCCGTGCGCTATTGCAGCGCGTGTTCGTTAATGTGGTCTAATTTCGCGATATGACTTTGCGTGCAATTTTGTAACGTTAAATTTATATACGAGAGTCCATCTCGTAGATAATAGCACAAGATACGGTAATGCCGTTTGGTTGCGCCATTGTCACAGGACTACGATACAATCGAGAAGACGTATTTAGCGTCATACCTAAGCGCTAATGTCATAGAGCGATACATATACACGTTGGCGGATATATGCCCTCATAACTCCGCGGACCGAACTATGCATCAGCGTTCTAATTAATCTAAACAATTAGCCGTATGATATCGCGCGACATGTCACGTAGCGGCAGTGTTACGTCACGTAATATCTATAATAAACTGCATATCAGTTTCCATTAATTATGGCATAATCATGAGCATTCTAGCGAGGCATTCCCGGCAATTTTGATGAATATAGTTGAGCGCATAACGTTGTTGCGTTAAATCAGAGGTGCACAACTCAAATATTAATTCGGGCCGCATATCGTTTACATTGAAATTAGCCTGGCCGCAACATCGAGTGGTTATTTTATGATAATGTCACCGTCGTGTATAATAATTACGAGTAGACACGCGGGCTTGACTTGCAAACTTCGCCTCGTACGTTGATGAGTTTCAAAAGTCGCGTTATTACTTTAATTGGCGGCATTAAATTGTGATAACCGAGAAGCGTGGATCTCACTCATAATTACGTTGCGAATCCCGCTTTCGGGACGCGCGGCCACTATGTTTAGTAAAATATTACGCGATCGGGGGTGGGAAGCGGGGGGGAAGGAGGAGGAGGAGGAAGTAAGCTGCCACGCGAAGAATCTCGGCGCTTGTATGTCAATTTATGGCCGCCCTGTACTATCGTACACACTCCTACGTAACGCCGTACGTGGGCCGCGCATCGCGCGTCTCCACGCGAGGTGACTAAACACACGAAATCGCGCTTCGTGCCTGGAAATTCTCAGATTCTCAATGGACGGGTCGTAAATCAGCGAGACATAACGCGGAGGAACGCGGCGCGCAACCGGCGGTGCAACGATGCGTTTCATTATGCCGGGGCATTAGTAGCGGCCGTGTACGCTCTCGCGGCCGCGCGCGTGTGCGTGCGACGAATTAATATATTGTGCGCCGCGCGTCCGTGTGCGCCGTGCAATCGTAATACATACTTAATTACCGCGAGCATGTCCGATAATCTGGAAGATTAGCGTGGCACGGCGAAGGCTTGTTCTCGACTTCACGGCGAGCGCGCACTTGCCGATTACGTAAAACGATTAGTGGTTAATATCAATATCTCGTAGGTGAGATAGCCGAATGCCTTTCTCCTTCTCTCTCTCTCGTTCCTTCGCTCTTTGTGACGCTGACTCGAAAGAGACGGATCGATTCGCGATCAACGGGGCGAGAAGATTCGAGATTAAAATTTGCTATACACCGTTGAAATTATGGAAGCGATTGTCGCGCGTTAATTTACAGAAATAGAGTCGCCATTGTTAAAACATGCTATAAATATGGTAAAATTGAACTATTCTCGTAGCCGAAGGGGCCAAAGATCAGCCCCGCTACTTTTAAGCTGAGAATTACATTTCGAGAGTCTGAAAAACATTTATATCCCATTTCTTCGATCCTCAGCTCACGTAATACATCAATCACCGTCACAAATCTCGCTGTTACATTTATAAAAACTGCATGAAAAGATTCTATAAAAAAAATGGATTTACGTAATTTTCTCTCGGCAAGTGTTAGTTTATTCAGGCCAATTGTGCCCGCGCGCGTTTTATTGCGTGCAGAAATACCACAAAGAGACGGGCCAACAATAATAAAATGTAATATCACGGTCTACCTCTCTCTACGTGTTATCTATCCGACGGGATTGTTTTTACGGAGTCGATTCGACACGTCGTCATCTGTGTATTTTCGTCGGTACTCGCGCCGTCAAGCACACATCTCGTCCGCAATTACGCGATAAATAGTCTATAAAGTACGCGTTCGCATAAAACGCGTAATAACACGCCGTGTCGAACGGCCGGTCGTCGCGCATTAATGGCTACTACATGTAGCAGCATTAGCGACTACATTAATCGATAGCGTCGGCAGTCGGAGTTTTAAATAGTGTTTTAAAGCCTCGCGCGCGGTCGTCGCACTTTTCTCTCGAACAGCAGGATACCTCGTAATTCCTCCGGCGGCAGGAATTTCTCGTGCGCGAGCGCGCCGTTAAGCATCGACACTCGGCACGCTGACTTTCTAAAAACTTGAGAATGATTTCTTCTACGGTCTTGACGAAAGGTTGAAAAGTAATCGCTGCAATACCCTGTCAGCGGGTCTCTGTAGCTGAGAATATATGGACGCACGGTCAAAGTTACGGAAATCCAGGAACGAAAGCGTTAGGTCCGGGCTTTAGAAGCGGTCCGACATTTCGACAAAATCCGCGACCGAACCACCCGACGGCAGTCGACGAGTACCTCGAGTACCTCGAGTATTGTTAATAATAATGCGAGCAGATTTGTTTGCCGCGAGGCGTACTCGGTTCTGTGCGCGCGGCGTGATTTATAGAGAACGGCGTAAACAGTTTTCCGTCGGATCGAATTTGGCAAACCCACTCTGTACGGCGCGAAGACGCGTCACGCGGGTCGCGGGAGCGACGAAAAAGCGACGAGAGGCGCATTTGAAATGCGCGAGGCGCAAGGTAACGTTACCGTTCCGGAGTTAATACCGCTGTTAGTCGCGGCAGGAATGTTTTATTCCCCAACAGTCTCTCGCGCGCGCGCGCGCGTCGCATCGCGTCGGCTTGCGTTTATAACCGGCCGGCAGGTCGGCCGGGGCCGGCTCGTAAAGAGAAGCCGAGGCGGAACATTACGCGCCGCGCACAATATCCCCGGCGCGTATCTCGTTGCACGCGTATCAGATTGGCCCCGCGGACGGCCGCGCGGCGAATCGTATCGCGGCGCGCGAGTGAATGCCGTTTCTGTATATGTTAAAAGGAAAGGAAGAAAGGCCCCGTGTGCCGATATATCCGACGGCATTACTCCGGCGCAACGGGTATATATAGATATATATGTGTATGTATATACGCGGAGATCCCCGATATCTGCTTTGCGTATCGCATATGCGTACATTTAAAAAAACGATAAAGTACGACTGTAACGACGATCGATCATGCATTTGATGATATCGCGTGTCCAACTAACGGCGAGGACACTATTTCCGCTATTTCGAATTTTGACAAATTGACGAAATCCGACGCGGACAGATTGTTAATTCAACACCCGGGGCGCGCGTGTTTCGGAAATATTTTTGAGGAATGCCTTACGCGCGCGTAATCATTATTTTCGTACGGCCGAGGAGGCAACATTTCCCCGTCGTTGATTTTGATTTATCGCCGGGGAGTATATATTTCTCGTTTTACGCGAACTTGGCCGCGGCGAGATTAGAGTGCCAGGAGCCGTCGGTGAACGTGTGCGCGAGTTATTAGTCGACAAATACAATAATTAATTCCACGCTCCTGCAAACGCTTTTTCAACACGACGCGAGTCGCCTGGATCTTTCGAGCCGAAAATACACATTGGGAATGTAAATTGCCAGGTTCGCCGCGCACTTTTATCTCCCGCGTACAACACGCGTGTATCTCTCGGGTATATAAAGTTTACGCGCCGCGCAAGTTTATTCAAGAGGAAGGCATCTCTCGCTATTCTCAATGTACATCCCGAGCCTCGGAGCGCGTGCACACGCCAAGCACCGGGCTCCCACGCAGCCGGACGGCGACACGCGTGAGTAACCTACCTACGCACCGTATTTCTGCTCGCGACGCGAGTGCGAGCGCGTGCGAGAGAGCCGAGCTCCGCCTTGAATGAATTCTCGCCGTCGCCCCGAGCGAGACGCGTGGCGTCGCCGCGCGTGCACGCGCCTTCGCCTCGCCGCGTCCTCTCCACGCGGAGACGCGTCGCGTCGCGTCGCGGACGCCAACGTATCCGCTTGATAAAGGACTGTTAACGCCGCGCCGGCCGATCGTCCGGCGTTATTTCGTTATTGCGCGAATCGTGCTCTATTGGAAGGATCTCCGCACTCTATTATCCCCGACGCGTATTTTCCGTTGGGCGTTTCCGCCCGAGTTATCGCCCCGGCGCGTCGGTATCAAAGGTGAAATGCCGGCGCCGAGAATACGCATACCTCGGAACCCTCGCAACGGAAAGTCAAACGACACGCGCGGGGGGGGGGGGAGAGAGAGAGAGAGAAAATGCCCGGAAATTTGTTTGCGCGTCTCGAATAGATATCGCGAATAACCATATATTTCCCCGGGTTAGACGCAAGCGAGGCGTATCGCTGCCTCTCGTCGGTATCGATCACCGTATTCCCACGTTTATTCCCTCCTCGTTTCTTACGTGTATACATATCGCCTTCTTACACCGCTCACGAAAATCTACGATTCGAATACGCGAAAGCTCTGCAGTTCTCTTACGGCGTCTCGTGCCCGCCGCGTTTCGAACGCGAATTACGCGCGCGCGCGCGTATGCGTGCGCGTCGGTGCGCGTGCACTTGTAAGCGCGCACGTGTACGTGTGCGTGCCTGCGGCAGGCGTGACTATCGTGTTCGCGTTTGCCCGCGAGAGACACATGCGGCCGGTGGTCGTCCGCACGCACGCACGCACGCACGCACGCGCGCACACGCGCGCAGCCGCGCACGCACACGGACGCGCGCGCGGTCACGGTACGCCAGCGCTCTCACGCGATATACCGGGGACTTGGCGGAGAACCGAGTTTGTTGAAATAACCTTTTCGCGAGAGGCGCGCGCGCGCGTACGCGCAACGCAAGCTGTTATCCGACGGGAATCCGAAAGCTCGCGATGGTTAACAGCAGTTTTTAAGCGATATACACGCGAACGGGTTCTCATCTATCACGGGCGGTACGGCTCGGCCTGCCTCCCGTCCGATTTATCGGCAAATCGATGCGATTAAATCGCACTCGAGATAACCGTATCTCCGTGCACGTACCTCACTCGCGGTTCGAGTCACTCGCGAAGTCATAACGATTATAAATGTTGTGCATTCGTACACGTGTAACGAAAATTATACCCACACGTTTATCAGTCGGTAATGCACGGCAATTGCGTCTCTCGTTGAAAAAAAGAACACAGAACGCGCGCGCGCGCGCGCGTCCTTTTTAAAGGCCGTAACGTTTCGAAACGAGTGCGCAAATTTGCGCGAACGGGGAAGCTTGTTCGTTAGACAATCCCTGCGGATTTATTCGCGCGTGTATTGTGGGGGAGGGGGGGGAGGGGAGGGGGGGTGATAACGACAGTTAACCAAGTGTTAAATGCGCAAAGTGCTCTCCGGAGCAGGACCGCCCGGCGTCGACGTTTCGACAAATGCCCATTGTCGCCTCCGCGCACTCGCGGGGACGAATCTGAAAGTTTCGTCCCGGCGAAGCGAAACACGCCTCGGGGAAGCTGCCGCAACCTCTTTTTCAGCTTGGTTAACAATCGATATATCAACGCCGGGGCTATTGAGGCGGCGAGAGCGCCGGCTATCGATACACAGCGGCCGGAACACCAGAAGTCACTTACATACACAGCCGTGTGTGAGGCAGAGGCCGCCTGTTCCCACGTACCTACACGCGTACGCGGTTAAATGGACCGCTGAAAGGCTACGTGTGCAGCGTCGCGTTAAGGACTCAAAGATGAGGGAGATCGAGAACGAATGGCGTCTTAATTAATCTCCCTTCCGGCGAACAGACTGAAGGCGGGGGGGGGGGGAGGAGGAGGAGGGGAAGTGCGTTGTTCCTCGTTGATGAAATTACGAGATCCCCGAGGAAAATTTTGACATGCAATCGAGCTATTTATAGTTTCAAAATTAAGATGGCGTAAACAAAGATGGCGCACGCAATCAAACAACCACCGGGGAAGAATCGACTTGGAATGCCCCCCCCCCCGCCCGCCCCTTGGAGGGGAAAGGTCCTAGGCATAAGCCGCGGGGCTCCTCGGCTGCCCAAAGATACGAGGGACAGAGAGAGCACGGAGTAAAGGGGAGAATCACTCACCGAGAACGGTGACCGGCGCGGCTCCTTCTCGCTGCCGCTCGACGGGCAAAATCCTGGCGCGTCTCCTCTCGTCGCGCGTGTAATCCAAGCGTCGGTCGCCGGCTCGTCGTCACTCGCCGCGAGCTTCACCTCGCGCGACCCTGTTCTCACGCACGTACACACATACACACAAACGTAAGCACTGCCGTCGCCGCCGCCGCCACCGCCGTCGCCGCCGCCGCCACTGCCGCGCCGCCAAGGAACACGTCCCCGGACTCGTTGTTCTCGGATACACCCCCGATCGAACGCGACCGCCGCGGAGTCGCGCTATTTACACCATAACCCGGACTTTTCTCGCCCGCTCGCTCGGTCCCACTCCTTCCGCTCCCGGCCGTGCGTGTGTACGTCGCGCACACCGCTTCTCCGCCGCCGTTACGCCCGGTAAACACGAAACGCGCAGGGAGACGAGCGTACGGCAACTAGGTTCGGAGCGACACGACGCTCGAGGAAAGGTCGCGCGCGCGCCGATGTTTTTCCCGCGACCTCAGGCTCGCCCCGTCGCGACCGGCCGCTTACGAGTGTGTCTCGCGACGCGCCACGTACCGCGCGAACAAACGCGCCCCGCGTCTCCGGGCCCGGCGAGAGCGCGCACACACACACACATATACACGCGCACACACACCTACGCCGCGCGCGCGATCGCACTTTTTATCTCCTTCGCACTTTCTATCTCTGTCCGCACCGCACTTTCCACGCGCTCGCTCTCTCGATCCCCCGCGGTCAGGTCGCCCGGGCTGCGCTATCTCTCTCTCCTTCTCGCTCAGTCGCTCTTCGTAGAACCGACACTGCTACCAACCCGCCTCCGCCTTCCCTACGTCGACCCACACTCGCGCGCGAAAAACGATGCCGAGGTGCACGTCGTCGGACTCGGAGCAGTCGCGCGAACGCTGCTCCTCTACTCGCCCGCCGTCGGCGACGCCGTAGAGAGAAGCCACGCACACGCACCAACGCACGCTCTCCTCTCCTCTCGCGCGGCGAACACACCCGCGGGTGGTTCACGCCGTCGGTGTCGTCGGCGGTGCGGACGGGTGGCACCGCGCGAGGATGTCGGACGGCCGTCCCGGTGGCACGGTCAAGTTTCACGCCGCGACGCCCTCTCGCCCGAACGGCGTCGACACGCTTGCAGAGGGTCCGCGGATTTCGCGAGACGCGCGCGAGACAGACGGAAAAAAGACGCACGGAGAGAGAAGCGCACACGCACACACAAGCACACCGCGCGCGCCTCCCTTCTTGTCGCAAAGCACTCACGGCGGACCGCGACACATGGCTACGACGGGGGCCACCGCCGTCATCGGGGCCGCTCGGTGGCGCTCGGCCGCGCTCGGCCGCGCCGAGCCCAGGGCCGCCGCCGCGTACCTAGCGCCTGGCGCGATCGCCCCTTCTCCAAGTGGCGTTTCGTCACCCGCGGTGACAAGACCCTCGTCGACCATACTTGATTATTTGGAGCAACGTGTGCACAGGTGGCCTCCAATTTCCGAAGGCTGAGACCGCGAGTAGTCGACCCTTGCGGGGCAAAAGTGCTCGCTTGTTATTTTTAGGGCCGCAACGTCGGCCATCTATCTCGCTCGTGTACCAATAATGTTAGACGGACAAGTAGCGGCTGTTGGAAGATGCTTGTTTGGACGTGTGTATTAGATATGTATTATCGGTTTAAGTCAACACGGAGAAGAGGCGTCGATTTCCTTCACGGCACCATTGCTATTTGCTCGCGATGATAATCTGTTGTGAGGAATTACTGTGTCTTAAAGTAAGGAATGCCGCGTAGTTGCTAATCGTTCGCGTCATCGATAGATATAAGCGACTTATTGCTCCGAAAGGAACAGACGTCGGGTGACGAACGACGTATTCTTAACGGATATAAACCAGTGGACGGCTGGTGATAAGAAAACCACGTACGGAATCGAATTAAGTCGTTAGCCAATCGTCTATACCAAAAGTCCCTTGTTGTGAAATATTAGTTAATCTTTGACACATTGTTCACTATTGAATAACGTGGACGATGTTTCGTAGTAATTTTAGTATTATCTGTTAACAATTGTCGTTTGGCTAAATAAAGATACAGAGCGCATTAACGTATCACCGTCGAGTACTCGTTCATTGTATCTAGATAGGGCGTAGCGTACTCGAACGCAAATGCTTGGCGCGAAAAGGCTCTTTTTTTTGCGAATCGAGAGGCGGAAAAGGCGGCAGATGCGCAACCGAGAAAGAATTCGGTCGGGAAACCGGGGGAGCTCGGGTGTCAATTTCCGGCGCTGGCCAGCCAAGGGGAGGACTGGCGTTTCGCACAGGCGTCCTCCCGTCCCCGTCGTCCTCTCCACGAAGGCCGCATGGCGAGCGTTATTCGCCAAGACCCGGCCTGGAGGAGAAAAGAAACCGGAGGGAGCTTGAAGAAGCACGACGAGGCACGAAGAGAAGAAGCCGAGGAGCACGAAGAAGCGCTCCTTCACCGCGAAGCGGACTTTCTTCACGGCAAGACAAAGGCCGAGTCCTCTCGCTCGCTCCTCCTCGACTCCGCTATCTCGCCCTGTCCCTCTTTCCTTCATGCGGCCCTGTCCTCGTTCAGGTCGCTCCTCCTTCCCTCCTTAATTCCGTCCGTCTCGCTCCGGTCTCTCTTCTCTCAACCCTTTCTCTCTCTCTCTCTCTCTCTCTCTCTCTCTCCTTCTCTTTTCTCCTCCTCTCCCTCTCTCGCTCGTTCTCATTCATCCTCTTTAATTCTCCTTCTCTCTCGGCCTTTCCTTCCCTTTCGGCCCCTCAACTTCCCTCGATCTCGCTTCTTCTCTTTATAGAGCCCTATCAGCGTCCTTATCGTTTCGACGCGGACCCGTTCACTCGATCTTTCACTCTCGACATCGATATCGAAGAGAGAGAGAGAGAGAGAGAGAGCCGAGAGAGGATCGTCGGTGACAAACAACGCGGGAACCGAGAGAGCGAACAAGGGAACGGCAATTAGGAGAGATTCGTTTTAACTTTTCCCTCCTCGTCGTCGTTGTCGGCGACGGACACCAAGCGCGCGATGATCACCATGTAACCGGAAGCGGCGATCGAAGGCTCGTTAAGCCTTTCCCCTCCCCTCCTCCCCCTCGATGCCCGTCTGTATCAGAGAGGACGATATTGCCACCGGTGACATCGGTTTCCGAGATTACCTTCGACAAGAGTATCGTAGTACATATTTCGGCGCATTTCAGTCGGTTGATAAAAAACATTGGCACAAACCACTAATTTTAAGTAAATATCTCGAACGGTGTGATGCACATTTTCAAGTTTCCTAGATTTTACACTACTTGTAAGAAAATCACAATAACAAGTTTTACACAGATTGTGAAAAAATTGGAAAGCACCTTTTAACCCTGACATAAAAGCATAAAATTAAAACTCTAAACAGTAAATAAATAGCACTAAAATGTCTGTAAGTTTAATTAGGAATTCTTTCCTTAACCAACTTCTAGACACGGAAGAAAGCGGTTAAGTTGGTTTCTACTTTCTTCCTAATTACATTTATCGCTGAGTAGTATCGCCAGTAATGTGTTCAGCATCCGGTTAAAGGAGATGTTGCGCTTAGATAATGGCGCTTACGAATTGTTATGAAAATATCAACAAGAATGCTACCCGGTACTGTCGCGTGAAATCGGATCGGTCATACGTGCTAAATTAAACGTTATTCTATCTTTCCCGATTAGATATAGCCTTCTCGGTACTGCTGAGTCGTGCATAATTTGAGCGCATCCTGTTCATCTTATGTCTCGTTTCACGGCAAATCCCTTTTTACACGAGAAGGTGAAATCCGCACCCACAGAAAACATTTCCGGATCCAATACTGTTACACTTGAATGTATCATAAAATAGGATCGATATAGCGCCAGTCACATTTATTCACATTGTAGAGAAAAGAGTGTTTTAATCTTGAATGAAAAATTCTAAAATTTAGAATAAGATGATGGTCTTTTGTTGAATATCGCGGTGCCAACTTCGTGCGTTGGAAGATGGAGGGAAAATTTATTCTAAACGCAAGAATATATAAGTAAAGTTACTCTCGTCTCAATATAGCAAGTCAATCTTTTTCAATTCGATACAGGAGAATAAGAATTATCAGTTTTATCTTGACATTGTCTTATTTTTATACTAAATGAGGTTGTGAGAGAATATAAATTCGTAAAAAATATTTTTGTCTCGGTAACAGAAATCCTTTCTGAGGGATCCAATGCTATTACATTTGAATGTATCATAAAATAGGATCGATGTATAGCGCCAATCATATTTATTATAGAGAAAGGAGTATTTTAATCTTGAATGCAAAATTCTAAAATGTAGAATAAAATGATAGTATGTATCGTCTTTTGTCCAATATCGTGGTGCCAACTTCGTGCGTTGTAAGATGGAGGGAAAATTTATTCTAAACGCAAGAATATATAAGTAAAGTTACTCTCGTCTCGATATAGCAAGTCAATCTTTTTCAATTCGATAGAGGAGAATAAGAATTATCGGTTTTATCTTGACATTGTCTTATTTTTATACTAAATGAGGTTGTGAGAAATATAAATGCATCAAGAATATTTGTTGTCTCGGTAACAGAAATCCTTTCTGAGGGTGCGACTTGACATATTTGACTCCGCAAGTGCACGCTGAACTCTGACAGACCTCAGCTTTTTCTCAGTACGTCGAAATTGCCGCGAGACGCAAAATTGCCGTGTCCACTGTATGTTTTAACGGTCAACAACAGTACATTTGTATATATATGATAAATATGACATTCCATTTGTAACAAATATTGGAATGAAAATGATTTAAAACTATAATACGTTACAATGCACGGGATACAGTATAATGTCAAGCGCGATATTATCGGATTTTGCGTTGCAAATGTTCTCCTATTTATTCGCGTTTAATTTCACTACAAATGGGAAATGCATTCAGAGGACGCGTACGGAAATATACGAAGAAAAATACACCGACGCTTTTTTATTGTGCAATACTGGTAATCCCGTTCGTAAAACTTGATCGTGGGCGCGGTTTTACAAATGACCGAACCGATTCCGAAGGGATCGTGATTTCGTTAAGTAAATGAGGGAGGAGCGCGGTCTAATATGCGACGTAGAGAATAAATTGAGAGGCGAGTAGCGTGGCTTATGAAGTTGGGGCAGGTCCCCGTGTTAGTTTTGACGTGAGACTGTTAGAAAGGCACAGATTTCTAAAGCTATTATTAATGGACAAGGAGGAGGGGTGAGAGAAGCCTCCACGGCGGCGTTTACCCTTAACACGAGCCTGCTCCTCGTGCAGTTCATTTCGGAGGCTGCGAGCCGTCAAGGAGGAAAAAAGAACAAGCCAGTGAGCATATGCGCGACGAGGAGCAAGACAAAGAGAGTGCCGGCAGATACGACAGGGGCAAATGTATGAGGGGCGTTACGAGGGTGCACACTGTGAAAATATAGGGAGAGGGAGAAAGCCCGTTGTCGACCGGTGCCGTTAAGCATTTAGATACTAGATACTAGATTTAGATTGTAGTCCTACAATGGGTAGAATATTGAAAAAAGAAAACTATCATTCCTCTCTCTCTTTTCTCGAGCCAAAATTGTAACTGTTTTATAAAATGTAGAAAAGTTGCTAAGCGACGCTAACTGGCAAATTCTAAAGAAATCTGTTGCGAAAAATATTTATCGCGATAAATTTCTTTAATTAGAATCCGCCAGTAATCGGTTAATCGTGTACCGGCGTCAAATAATTCTTTACGTTGTTTTATAAAAGTTATTATAAGCCAAAGTCTTCTTTTGCGACACTTTTTGCATACTCTTGAATCTGGTAAATCATTCGGAATCATTTGCATTTCTTGTTAAAGAGATTTTATGCAGTACGAGGCACATGCGTTTAAAATCAAACATCCTCTAAAGCTTGTTGAAAATCCGCCGAGTCATTCTCGCGTGATGCGGTTGACGAGAGAGAACAGATACACGGAAACCTAATCTTATTTATGTAGATCAGTCGAAAGAGAGCGAGAGAGAAAGGAAGAGGAGAGGGACGAATGCGGGCAGAAGTGGGTTCACGATGTGTAAGCGGGTGAAGTCAAATAGAATGCTTAATGGGTGCGTACACAATGAAACGTTCGACCCATGCGAATCAGTGTCGCCGCGGGATTTCGCACCACCCCGAGTACGGTGTAACTGCGTTTTCGTGGGGTCGGAAGGATCAGAGGGAGAGAAAGGAAGAGAGAGAGAGAAGGAGAAAAGAAGCGAACAGAGGGTAGAGCAGCTTCCCCATATCAGCCCCACGGCGATGCCGTTGCCGACCTCATGAAAGCGCGCGCTCTCTCATTTAATAAGCGCGCACGTACAACGTATCGGCCAATAAGGCGAGCGCCGCGGGGTCAGATCGATGGAGTAATCACTGAAAGTGGCAGTGTTTTCCTGCGGGAGATGGCCGCCAGCGGCCGAGGCATGATCATTTCGGCAAATAAGCGTGAAATTCTCGATTTGCTTCCGTACCGCCCGGTAGAGGTAGATGGCACGCCGCGGTAACTTAGCCTCTATGTAAACCCGTTCGCCCTGCATCGCCAACGAGTATCGCAGGTGCATCTCGCACGTTGCACGACGCGGCACATTAATATAGGCTCGGCCGTCTGTCGTACCAAAAATTTTATCGGGGACTTACGGATCGGTATCTATTTGCTGTTTAATCATTAAAAGGTGTTACAGAAACGACAGTAAATATCGATATCGAGATGTAATATTGACGCTATGGACAAGACGATAAGAAACTTAGGCAAACATTTTCCAGTGAGAGCTTCAAACAACCCCAGAACGTCCTCGGACGTTAAGCGCCGTGTTACGATTAAATATGATTATTACGCGGGATCGTTCCGGGTCTTTCGAGTTTTACATGTCTGCGAAAACATAGCAAAACCGTTCGATCCAGGTTAAATATTGTAATATTGCAAATACTTAATCGTTGCACATAAAAGTTTTACGTAGCTCAAATACACGAGCAGCCACGTGACGCTTAAGACAAATTATGACACACCGATGGACATTGTGAATTCTCACAGAACGAAATAAGTGGCGTTCGTTAAGGTAGTTTTTTCCCCACTGTGCTAGTCAATATGAGACTTGAGCAATAAAGTTCAATAGACAATGAATTCTTTTATGTTAAATTCAAGAAGAGATTTTTCAGCACTATTGCTTCTCTTAGAATATTAAAGACCGATCAAATAAAACAGAGTTACAGAAATTTAAACAGAATATTCCGAGTTGCGTAGTGTTAGTAGATCAACATCGCATGTCATTGTGAATGAAGTTGTGAAAAGATATTTTAATTATCATAATAGAAGATCAGTTACGATATAAAAGGCGTTTTATAGAAAAAGAACATGTTAGAGCAGAAGCGGAAACGCAATGGCATAACCTGCGTTGCCACATCCGCAAAGCATTACCGTGCACGAAAAAGTTAACTTATTGTTAGCCAAATTTTTCTTTGGATTTATCATACTCTGATACCGTACGGCCAGCGTCGTTGAAATTTAAACATGCACTTCTTTAAACGTTCAACTACTTTCGCTCGATTTTCAATCCTTATTATAGATTTTTGGCTACTGACAAATACATGTCCAAGTGGCGGGTTTTCTACCTCAGCAGCCAACGGCGATAAGCGAAATGTTAAAAACAGTTAATTTTAAGTGATTCTATCTCGGAAACTATGCGGTCAATCAAACCCAAAATTTTACACATATACGTATTAATATGTAAATTAGTTCTGCTGCAAGTTTAAAGAAAGCCACACTGAAAAAATTTCTGGTTGAATATGGACGAATCAGATAATTCCTTTAGGATTTACCAGAATTCCTTTAGGATTTACCAGAATTCCTGTAATCCTACAGAAATTCTGGTAAATCCTAAAGGAATTATCTGATTCGTCCATATTCAACCAGAAATTTTTTTCAGTGCAGTAACTTGATCATTTTTTACCCAACTACTTTAAGAGCGACGGAAATAATTGGGGATCACGCGCACGTTGTGAGTCTGCCAAAATCGAGAGTGTAATTTCTTTCATATTGCCTCCTGATATTCGGTACGCACGGTTACGATAGAAAGAATGAACCTTTCGATTAACTTTACTACGCTGTAGCTGTTCGTGCAGGCGCTCTCTGCGATACGACATGTGTGCGGATCGCGCCGTCTCCTTTTCTCCTTCCGTCGCATCGATACTTGAGCCTCCGCTCCGAGCCGCACGCCACCTCTTCCCTCTCGATCGTGCCCTCTTCGTTTCGCCGACGTCATTTCTGTCGCATCGCGCTCTACCCTAATCCATATGTTCCCTAACGCTCTCTCGCGAAAATCGGGCTCCGCGGTGGACCTCAGATCGGACGTGGTGAATAAGAGCGACGGGGAAAATGTACGAGTAAGTGAGTAAGAGGAGAAGAGAGTATTACGCGTAGTAGAGCCGGACGGAGTTGGCGATAGTGGTTTCATGTGATGGACGAAAATATATTTCTCTCCTACAGAGCTCTGGAAGGACCGAGATGGGAAGAACGAGAGAAAGAGAGAAAAAAGAGAAAGAGAAAGAGGAAGAGGGAGCGTGAGCTGAAGAAGGACAAGCCGTGAATATATGTATATCGTCCCGTCTCGAAAGGGAGAGAATCTGAGAGAGAATTGGTCGGACGTAGACAGAAAGAAAATGTACTAACACGTATATATAGCACCAAAACGGTATACAGGGTGTTGAAATGCGATATTAATTTCAGTCGGACAAACTTTTCTGCTAATTTACGCTCGACTCTTCTTTTACTAATGTTCAGACGCGAAACCGTGAGAGATGAAAAATTATTGTCAATTTAATTTCCGGTCGTAAAGAAATTTTTTAAGAAACGTGAGCTTTCCGTTTAAATTCAAACAAGGTGAAAATATAAAATTATCATACTGCTTAGCAACAAATGTTAAAGAGCGCAGTAAGTAACAGAAATATCAGCGCCAAGAATTGATTCAAGATTGAAGCGAAAGTTTCGGGTCACCGTATAGACGGAGAGAAGAAGGATTCTGGAAGAATGGAAGGAGACGGAGAACCGTTTGTACGGAATGGGAAAGAGAGAGGGAGAGAGAGAGAGAGAGAGAGTCGGATCGGGCCGAGTCGCATGGAGAAAGAGGGGAGATTCGAGAAACAGGCTGACTTCTGCGTAAGGCAAGAGACGGAGACGGAAGATCGTTGGAGAGCAACGACAGTATGTATTTACTTCCACTCCGCTGGCGGGAGGGAGAGAGAGAGACAGAGAAAGGAGGAAGACGGGAAGGAGCGAAGCGAGGAAGACGATGCCGGTGCACATCCACCACTGGCGCATAATCGGTGGGAAGGAGAGACGACGAGCAAAAAGACGGGGGCCAAGGGTAGAAGGAAGACTGGAACATCTACTCGCGTAGTACGAGGCAAAAAGGGCAGGTCGAGTGAAAAATGGAGGACGTATCTATCCGCGCGAGCGCGAGGGAGACGGAAAGGATGAATGTAGCTCGTTCAACTGACGGAGAAAAAAAGCGACGTCCCTGTCTCCGATTTTGATGAGCTTCGGATATCTTACAAAGTAGCTTAAAATAAGAAACACGCGCTTTCTTATGTGCCCCGTTGCAGGTTGAAAGGACGAGACGTCCTCCTGCAAAACTAACTCGGCGTTTATTTCAAAGAAACATCGCTGAAAGCGTCGGATATATATGAGGGGTCTTTCGCAGTGTTTCAAAGAAATCTTTATGGTATTAAAAGCACTTTGCGGCGGCAGACGCATTTTCCGTGGATAGCGCCGGAGATAAACTAGCGGTACTACAAATACTCGATCACAGGAGCAAAGTATGCATACTTCAATTTACCCAAGTATCGCCAACATCCCCGCTCGTGCAAAAGAAAGAGAGGGAATCGGGAATGAAAAGAATGAAACTCCTCGCTGCGCGCTCGAGCGAAGAAGCGGTAAAAGGAGAGGAGGAAGAAGAGGACAAAGAGGCGAAGAAGAAGCCGGCGAAGAAACAAGGAGAGGAACAAGTCGGCAGATTGGTAGCGATTGCTTCGTCGCGGAGCGCAGCTTCTCGTGATCCGCGTTTTATCGGAGCTATCGTTTAAATCCCCTCACACGTACGCGGCACACGCGCGCGCGTAGATTCATAAACGCACACACCGAGTTCTCGAGTACGCCTCGACGCGCGCGCGCGCGCGCGTGTACATACGTTGTGTTTATAATTTATATCCGCACGTCGATACCGCTTACTCGATACAATACAGGCTTGTTCGTGGCAGGAGCGTGAATGATACAACGCGTCGCGTCTGGTCCGGCACTTTTTATCTGATCAAGACTTAAGCGTGGCGTAATGCAGTCGTCGTGCATAAATCATTTTAATAGGCCGACTCTGTCGGCCGTTAGATAATGCTCGTTAAATCGTTAGATATCCGAGCTTTCGTATGTATGGATTACGCGCCGTACGGATACGCTTCATCGGCGGTCAGCCGTGTTATTACCGTGTCGGGCGGCTCTTCGTGTATTCTCTCGTTGTCGGCGGGATAATATTGCTAATACTGCGCCCAGATACCTCGTCGCATCCCAGATATCTCCCGAGCCACGGTCGGCCGTTGTTAACTCGCGTCCATATTTTCCGTGTCATTTCCGATTCTAATCGGCAGCCGGGTGTTAATAATATATTTGTATACTTGGCGAGTGTGTGTTCCGGCATATCTACTCCGTAATCGACATGCCTATTTTTATCTAAATGCCAACTTGTCCGCAGTGGCGTGTGTGTGTGTGTGTGTGTGCGTGTGTGTGAGAGAGAGAGACTCCTCGGAGTGTATCTGGGCGCGAGATGTTCCCCAAGGTATCCTCGTTCCGTAACCGGATATTTTCTTTCGCCAGGCATCTGTGCTCGCGCTACTATCTTCAACAACGTTATCGATGCTGCTCGCTCGGGCGTGTCGTAATTTAATCGCGCCTCCGATTCTTTTTCGATGTGATCCGATATAGACGTCATAATCCGCGTATTCGCGACGATTCTCGCTCGCTCGCTCCCGCGGGAGATCGTCTGTCGATATAAATTGAAAATACACCGCCACCGGTGTCCGCGGTAACGTGCAATTAACGGGCAATGTATCACGTCGCGAGGAAAGTCCGGGCTATTTATTTTATCCAGTGGTCGCCGTCGTCGTCGTCGTTGTCTAGTGTATAGGCAAGTCGGCGTAATATATTGTTCGCCGGTACGCTACTATATTTAGGTGCACCGTATGCTAACGCCAGCCACTGGAACGCTACCCCCTGCTGCTACAGCCCGTAAGATTGCTGCTTTCGTTGGGCTACCATATAACGCCCCGTCAAGACTAAAATTACGTAAAACAACCAAGTTTCAGCAAAACCTGGCGAGTCTACCTTCCTAATCTGGATATCACGCCAGATACATAATAACAGAGTCTGAATGAACTTGTGGATCGAGCCGGATTCGCCCTTTCGCGTGATCATGGCTTTTTTTCTCAATTGCAATATGCAAGCGCAATTTTTTCTTTTAGAGCTGCGCAGTTCCAGTTAAGTCATTTCGTGATTTATTAAGTCGAATAACGAGAAAAATTCACCTTACTCTCCAATTATTTCGCACATTTTTGTAAACTCCTGGAAATTTTAGAAAAAGATTCCTAAAGTGTTTCTAGGACAACCGCGCAGAATAAAAACGTACAAATTGTGATTTTCTCCAACGGATATAACTTAAAAAAAGATTATAAAGTTATAGAGAAAAGTACTATAACCGGATGTGAGGCCATCAAAAGAGTTAACAGAGCAAGTCGATGTACGGGAGTGAGACAATGAACGAGTCTTTAATTTAAAATCCGATTCACCCTCCGTTTCCACTCGTCTACCGTTATTATACTATTATAACGATTGCTCGCTAACCGCTTACCGCTAATTCGCTTTTAATACGCCGTAAACTATAACGGACACACACGATACTTTATCCGCGTACGTATACGCTCGAGATATTACATGGGCGATTTAATTGTTTGGTGCAAGTTTGAAGTAATTACTTAGGCTTTTTCACTTTGACATAATAGAAAGTAGTAATTAACGTCCTGTTCTTTCTTATCGCTCGAGATGCGCGCAATATGCGCGCATTTACTTTCTAGCTTGTTTTTATGTAGCACGTTTCACCTTCATTTTCATCAACGAGCTACAAGCAGACGTATAAATATTCACACATTAATTATTTCTATTGGTTCAACGAATTACTTTACTTAACGATTATTAATACGATTTCAATTACCATTTATTCGATCAGGTAAATTTTTTTTCACTTTTATATATAAATATATGCAACGGTATCCGATAGACGTTTTTACATGGTAATTGAGTTTTTTAATTGACTGAAATATATATATACACGATAAAATAAGCGGAGATTAAAATGGCAAATATGACTGTTCATTAGTTGGGTTTCGGTACGTCAACAATATCGAAAAATGAGCTCGAGCGCTTTAACAACGTGCGAACTCGCCCGGCTATCTCGCGGAAGCGGCAGGCCGGAATAGCGCATGCACGTACCGCGGATGCGATATTAATGTAACGCATCTCGTAAGGTCAGTATCCGCCGTCGTTAATTCCCCGCGGCGTAGGGAGGCGCGTACGTATACAAAAGTACGGCGATAACACGGCGCGCGCTCGCGGTCAATAATTCCCGGCCGCGTGTTAACCGTCCGCCGCGTAGCGTACGTACAAGCCACCCGGTAGCTGCTCGAAATGATGTATGCGCGAACGTTACTAGCTATTTACTCGGAATTGTATGCATATGTAACTTAACTCAATACCGCCGCTGGACTCCATTACCGTTTCGACTGCGGCGGCGACTGCGGGGTCATACATCGTTGACCCGGCCGGTTTGCGCGCATATTTACCGTAGCCCGTGAGGTTTGCGGACAATGTTTGCCCCTAGGAGCGGCGCGCGCTTGCCTCTTCGATATCGCGGCCGCCGAACATGCTTGAATCTGATAAATCGAACGTCACAAGTATCGATATCAAATATCGTTGCCGCGCGCGCGCTGCGTTGCCGATACCGCCTGTCATAATTAGCGAAGGGGCCGCCCGCGAAAATAGATTGAGAGCAAATAATTACTACCTGTCCGGAAGTGCAGGTAGTAATTACAAAATAATTAATGTCCGTTGCGAAGGCACAAACACTGCATATTGTGTTCAACAAGAGGTAAACGATATTATTTAATATCGCGGATTGACTAGTGCTCGACGCTTTTATACAAATACTGGCGCTTCCAGCTAATAATAATCTACATTTATTTCAGGTGAAGTAATTCGATCGCGCACCGGTAGTTCCGTCGACAATTATTTTCGACCGTAAAAACATTACGTACCAAGTAGACGCGACACATTTGATATATTATCGCGTGCCCCCGGCGGAACGGAAAATTAGAATTGGCTCGGGCTAACTGTCCGCGCAAAAATCACCTATTTTACTATTTGTTACGTAGCCTCGCGAGCGCGGCGCGCGCTGGATCTTACGAGGCGCGATCGGAAATTCAACGGATGCCGGGGAATGGCAGCGGACCGGCGAGTTATGAATTTTTACGACAGGCTAGGGAGGCGATTTTCAATCTGCAGCGCGTTATCGATTTGCGCTGTGCGGGAAACGATACGGACCGCCGGCGCACTGCGGAGCGTAATAAAATCGCGCGACTCGCCATCGCGCTGGCTCCCGGCCGACGCGCTAATTATGGGAATGCGCCGCGGCACGTATCCCTAATTACGCGAGAATTCGTGTCGTCCGTGTCGTGTAGTACGTGTCCGCCGACAATGCCGGCCGCGGGGATAATGAACTTAAATTTGTCGTTAAACATCACCTCCGCACACGCGCTATTAGCGATGGAATTTCCGCGGAAAGTGGCGATAGGCACGCAAATGCGCAGCGACGTGCGTGCCGTGGGTGTAGCAAACATTTCCTCGCATCGCATTGGCGATCGATAGTCCAGAAATACAATTTTTTTTTAAAGCGCGCGTGTGTCTTTGCCTCCGTTAAAAATAAAAACACATTATACAGACCCCGTACGTGTTCTCTGATATTTCCGGATTAACGAATCGCGGATGTATCGCAAAATGTCTGCTTTATCGAATAAATTTCGCCGAGTGAATTGATATATTAGCCAAAACGAATATTACATGCACAAAGCAGATTATAACAAATTATTAATCTTTCGTTGTTTTATTCGTTATTCTCTCTGCGAGCGTGTGGATATATGTCACAAATAACTGCGCGGGCGTCCGTGTAATTAACGAGCGCTCGATTACGCAAGTTACGGGACGCGGAGACGTACGCGAGATTGAAAACTCGTTCGCGCAGCGCGCGTGTAAATTCGTCCTTCCCCCCCCCCCCGGCCGCGCAATCACGTCTGATTAGTGCAATCAGCTGCGGATTTTCCGTAACAACGGGGTCCGATATCGCGCGATATACGTCGGCACGTAATAATGACGATCAGGCGAACACAAATATGTTTTTAATTAAATAGCGCGTTTGCATTATCCGTTTGGAATAATGATTAGCCGACTCTCTCTCTCTCTCTCTCTCCCTCTTTCCCTTTCTCTCGTATGGATCGGGGCGAACGCGGGGCGCGCGGGGGAGGGTCCGAGCGGGTAATCGCGTCGAATGAAATTCGCAAATGCAATGCCGCACATATTGCGCCGTGTATCATAACCGTCGCGTTGCATTTTCCCGCAATCAAATGTCACGATGCGAAATTAATGGACGAAGCAACAACGTAAAGCTCGGGCTAGTTACATCGAGGAGCTAACAGTACGAGATCGAGTTGTATGATTGCGGGATAAATTGATGAGCGGAGATGTGTAGGAAGATAGCACGTAGTGAATAGCCCACCACCGTTGGTACTTGGTACGAAAAGAAGCGAGATATGAAAACGTGTAAATCACACAATGCAATTTTCGCGACGTGAATTTGTATCATCCGCCTCCTCTCCCCCCCCCCTCCCGCCCCTTTTTTCGAAGTAATCAGTTGCAATAGAAAGAAATACGGAGAACAAAACGCGTAACTCGAATTGTTCACCGTTAAAATCCGGCCGGAAATAGACGCCACGTGACTTTCCGTTGCACAATGGAAAGCGAAGTATTTCGTTAACGAGAAACGCGCGGGATATCATTGCCACAGAGGGAGGCGCCGGGATCCGATCGTACGGAAAGCAATACCGCGTGTCCGCTTTGGGAATGACCGCCCAAGTGTACGAGGGGGGAAGAGGAGGTGGCGATGGGGGCTCGAGGTTGTTTCGCGAGAGTCACCGGTTGTAATCGTTGTTATCAAGTGGAGGTTAGCGGGTGGATTCGCGTCCGTTGTTTGCATTCGGCGGGGTTCGGGATGAGAGAGAGAGATGACGAGGGATGAAGGAAGCGAAGGGGATCGCAACAGAGAGAGAGAGAGAGAGGGAGAGGGAGGAAAGAAGAAAGAGAGAGCAGAGGGCTCGTGTTCGTGATAGGCGGAGCCGAGTGGCGGTCGATATGAAACACCCCTCAATGAAACAAGCTCCATCCTTGCTCCCTTCTCGCTCCTGTCTCTCTCGCTCTCCCTCCGTCTCTTCCTCATTCCGGCATCCCTTCACCGACTCCTCGCTCCCCTAACCACTCCCGCCTACACTCATTCACCCTCGAACGCTTCCACCTTCTCTCTACCCTGCCCTTATCCGCCCTGAAGCTTATACAACGTGATCCGTCATAACGGCGCACCGCGAGACTTTTAACCCCCACCGTATCTCTTTTTGCACCTGATGAGGAAAATTTCGTTTCAGCGAGAAAGAGGGAGCGGGGCAACGAGGCGCGTACAAAGATATCAACTCGCTCCCGAGTACATCGCGACAGTTTCTTGCGCTAACGAGTTGATGAATTTATTCCCCTCCCATATTACAGCGGTAATTTTCGAAAACTGAAAACTAACGCAGATAAATGAATCAGGCGGTATGTACACGCAGCTGACATTCTACTCATTTCAAGAAGCGAGACGGGCTGCGCGAGTACTTGATTAATATAACGTTTAGCACCTTTATAACGGCGCTCTTTTCACATTTCCACAAAAGAGAAAGGTTTTTGATAGCGTAAAATCGTTGAATCTCTGGTTACGCACCACGAAACATTTTCAACGGGATTAAACAACGTATCGACGTGTAATACGAATGCAGGATTACAGGGTAGAATTGGCGTGAAGTTGACGGCACGTTGGGCAACGTGTAATTTGAATTGACTATTAATCGTCCGCGTAAACATTGGCTCGCGCTGATTTACATCGCGCATTCAGCGCTAAATGTTTATTTGTCTAAAGCCAGCTCCGAACGATATGCATCCGCTCGTTAAATATTCCAAAATTCTGTATTTACGCGATGAATTTTAGGAATATTCAATATTGTCATGTGAAATCATGTGGTCTGGCTTTAAATGCACGGTGTGCATATAAATGCCGCCTGCTTTTTTTCCTTTCTTCTTTTTTTCAAAATACATTTTCAAAGCAATCGCGACCGACAGCTTCATCGCGAGTGTTGCGGCATTTCTCGCCGTTACTCGGCCTTTAAAATTTTGCAGAAAAAACGAAAGCAAATTTCACCGTTAAATGTAAATTTTCAATTCAAATACCGCTGCGATAGCAAACTTTCAACATTTTCTGTCTGTTTTCAGTGGCGATACTTAGATTATTTAAATATACAGCAACGTTTGTAAACATAGTTTTTATTTCCTGTGCGCGAAAAAAATGCACCATTTTTCACGCGACTTTATACTCGTGGAATATCATTTCACGTGAAATACTGCCATTTTTTATTTCACATATTTGTGAAAGGGCATTCGGTAAATACGTCTCACTAATTTACTTTGGTTCTCGCGTTACGTATGGACAGGTACTGCTTGCAATTCTTAAAACTGAGCGCGGCGACTACGCGGGAAATGCCGCAACGGTTTCTCACGCACAATAAACACGAGGCAATCTGACGGTGTCGCTCGCGGATAGTCCCGTAATGTTTCGCGGGGGATAGTCCCGGCGAGGATTCTGATTTCTCCGTAAATCCTGCTCCGGATTCGGCGTACCCGGTGGTACCGGCGAGCGAAAACCGACGCTGTCAACGAATCGATATCCGGATGGGCGTGGCCTTGTCGATCCTCTCGCGGACGGAATAGAGCGCGCGGAATACCCCGATGTGCTCTCGCAGATGCTCGCGCCCCGGAAGATTTAGCGGCTCGATTTAGCAGTATTCGATATTCCCCCGTTTCGACGTCGTATCCGACGTCGACGACTATAATTAAAAGTCGTCCGGATTTCGTAGCAGATTCCGCTTGATAGATAACGTGTAACAAGAGGCTCTGACAAAGTATACAATTTCTCTCTTTTTACACAGCACGCCGTTTTGTCAATTCCGTGCCGACTCTTTCTTAGCGGGCATCCAATGAGACGTTGAACATTTTTACGTAAATACGCCGAACAGATCTCCGTGATAAAGTATCGAACGAGCATCAGTGCCCATTAAGAATAATAATACGTAATAGGATTTGGTGATTGATCTGTTTAGCGAAGAATATTTCGCAACAAGATTTTGTTACCGAAGGTTATTTAGCAAAGGACTTTGCCATTAGGGTCGCTTGTGATGCCATAGTATCTCTATTGAAAATATTCCAACAATCTGTCGATGAAAGGAAATGGAGCAAGTCCGAGACACCTTGTGTAATCATTCTCGTGACGTGTTAAAGTAAACTGTTATCTGCGGCGGAATATTTCATTACGCCTTAGCGCACACGGACGAAAGTGTATTAACGACAGAGTTCAGACCTTCCCTCCGCCGCGCCCTCCCGCCCAGAACGTTGCATATAAAACGCCTTAATGGCAGTACGATAAGGACATGATTTATCGTCGCTATAACTCCCGAGTGTCGCCGGGGTGTAGGGCATGTCAGCCGGCTACTTGCTCTCAACGAGCGCGATTAACGTATTTATTCACCTTCCGCTTTCTGCGCTAAACGCTACGCCACGTCGGGGCAAAGTATAGATGCTTAGCTTCGACATCGATACCGAAAGAATATATGGACACTGCGGTACCGAAGAGAAAGCATCCACAGCTTGAAATATCGCTATTTGTGACAAGATTAGTATCTATCACCGGACAGCATAAAATATACGTGCAACAACATAAAATATAGAGCGCTCCTATTTGTCACGTCGTAAGTCCATTTGTGAATTTTTTCTCAACAATCTAAAGCTAGCTCTTTCGATAAAAACGTATAGAGACGTTGTAATTTTCGAGTTATAAAGAGATCTCGAGTTTTAAGCAATTGAGGAAGCTTTGGATCTGTAAAACTGGCTGATAAAACTTTGTTCTTAATTAAATTCAAACAGATTGTACTTTCATAGGATTTTAATTTCAAAGCTTAATCACCATGATATTTTACGTCGAAAGTTAAAGACACACGATGAATAATGATCTCCCGTTAAATTTTCATTGAGGAGACATAAAAAAAAAACTCCAATAATTTCTCATTAAGATTAATCGTGTAAAAGGCGATACTTAAAAACACGAATTTATTTCACGTGAACAACGCATTAAATGCTGTAAAAGATATATTTCCCATTCCTTTTAGAAAGATAATCTTCAGACGGTCTGGGCAAGCATATAGCGAATAATATACTGAACAATACATTAAATGAAAATACTCGGAAATACTCAATATTACTATGGTAATGTTGAATGACCGAAAAACGGCAGATGGCTAAATCATAGGACATCTTCGTTTAAGAAGGAAAGTCGACGAGTGAATTCTCCGGTATTCCGGTATTATATCGACAATGCGCGCTCGACCCCCAGCATTAACGAATGTAAATCAATTAATCCTCCGAGTAGGGTTCCCAGCTATCGGGGCGAGCTAATCCGCCCAGCGAGAGGCAGAAGGGGAGCCGGCATGAATAGCAGAGAGCAGGAAGAAAAGAATAGAGATCCTTTAATAAGGCAATGTCACACTTTGTGCGAAATCGTTTGCCGTGACATAGTGAGTAAATCCCACTAAAAAAGTTTAAGTGTTTGCCTCTGAAAAATATGATTTTATCGAAGCGCAAATAATACATAAGTATTTATCTCTTTCGCTCTACGTGTTTCTTACATCTGCTGATATTTCATAAAGTAATGTTAAAGCTAACTGGAACGATACTTTTACGTTTCAGTAAATAACGAGAGCAGTAATTCCGAGTATCGGTTTTTACTTTTTTTTCCTTGGCGAAGAATAAATACAAATTAATGAATTAAAAATATATATTATTTTAAAAAAAGAATTTAAAAAATATGTGATATTTATGTCTCAACAGTATTCCAGTTTTTACCTTTTTTTTTTATTATCAGTTGCATTTTATCTTATTTCCCAAACTCTTCCTCCTACTTTTCTCTTTTCAAACAAAACTTTCGCAACGCAATCGTTTCTCTGCGTAATCATTATAGTTTCCGGCGGAGCAGTCAGTTTTATTCGAGCAATCAAAATTAAGAATATTATTTCGTGACTCTTATTAAAGTATCTCTAGAAAGGGGAAGAAGTGAAGAGACAAAGACGGTGGCAGTAAGTAAACGTAAAGTATGTACAGGGTTCTCCCTACGAGAGTGGCTGGTCGTATCAATAATAAAGGATTCCGGTGGAGGAGAGAAAGAGAGAGAGAGAGAGGGAGATGGAGGGAAGGAGGGAGAAGGCAAGAGGATTCTTCGGGGCTCATGTTTATATGCGGGTTTATTTCTTTCACGGCCTGGTCCTCATTCACCGTTCGTATTATCTCACTCTCTCACTCGCATATTCCGCCTCTTAGACCCGTCCCCGTTCTTCCCGCTCCACTCTTCCCGCACCCTCGATGGCCATTAAAATTCTGAGCGCTACACTGCTGAAAAATTACAGGGCCTCCCCCTTCATCCGCGTCCTCCTCGTCGTGCTCGTCGAGAAAATCCCTCTCGCTCACGCCAATCGAGTACGAATGCGTCGTGTTCTCGCTTCCTCCTCATCTCGCTATATCGTCTCTCTATCTTTTCTGGTTCGTTTGGGTCTCTCCGCTCTCCGTCCTCGTCGCGCTACCGTATCCACCATTCGACTCCTCTTCAGGGTTTACTCTTTGCTCGGTTGCCTGTTCCCTCTTGTAGCTTGCATCTGTCCTATTCTCTCGCCTTTCGTATATCTCGTGTCGGTTCATACTTCTCTATCCTTATCTTCCATCTCTCGTTCTCCCTGTCGCTTTCGTTCTATTTTGTAACCTGTTTTCTTCCTTGTCTCTCATCTGTCTCTTGTTATTTTCCGCTGATAGCCTCGTCTATCTTTCTCCTTTCACTCTCACTCCCTTTGTATCTCCCTTTCTCCTTGTCTTGCATCTCTCTCCCCTGTCTCGTACTAACTTGTACGATCTGCCTTAGTCCCTGCCTCTTTTTCCTTCGCTCTCTTTTTTCTCTCCTTGTTTTTCAATCTGTCTCTTGCTAGTTTCTACTAGGAGCCTCATCTATTCCTCTTTCCTTCTCTCTCTCTATGGACTCATTCTCTCTCGTAATTTGTTTTTGTCCTTTTCTTCTGCCCTTCATCTATCTTTAGCTGGCTCGTTCTCGCTCTCGTTTCCTCTCTCGCAACTTGTCTCTTTGTCTTTCATTTTTATCCGTCTCCTTCTAACCTCTATCCTTCTCTCTCGCTCTGTCGCTTCCTCTCATCTTTAATATGACTCTGGCTAGAGGAAATATCTATCTCTATTTCTCCCTTTTCCTCTTTCTTCTTCTCACTACATCTTTAGCTCTTTCTTTATCTGTCGTGTGTTATCTATTTCATGCTAGCTCTTGCTGGAATCCTTATGCTTGTTCTTCGCTCGCTCTCACTCTTTCTCTCTCTCGCTCGCTCTTTCTATATATGTATCTAGTATAGGGAGGGTTTCTGCTTTATGTTCCCACTCACTCCTGCCCCATACCATCGGCTTGTCTCCCGACTCTTGCTGACTTTACCTACCTAAAGGACAGCTCTGTGAAATATCTATCTGAAGGAGCGTCGAGATTCGATATTTGAAGAGGCAACCTTGTATTCCGAATAAATGCGTGCGAGCGGCCAAGAGGAGGAAAGAGAGCCACTCTTTGCCCCTCGCCACCGAAAGGAGCAATAAATTCCCCGGCCGCATCGCGCGTACATAATACGTTACGATGTACAAGATTTCAGCCGATGCGTCTGTATATTCGCCGAACGCGGCAACGAAGATCGATGAGAAAACGATGCTGCCTGGGTCGGTGAGCGTGTCGTCGCGCGCAATCGGGGCACCCCGGAATGGTACTTTAAAACGTCGCTCTATTGTGAAGCAGAAGTAAAGTAAGCACGTTTCCTTTAATCCCTTTGGAACCGAGTCGTTATTTATTGAGAGAGGAATCGGATTTTTCGGCGAGACGTTTCTGTGAGTTTCTCGACGCATCGGCAACTTCTTCGAGATTTTTCAACAAGAAAGTTATCAAGAATAAAGCCACTTAGAGACAGCACTTAATTATACAATGCAAACATATTTTTATTTTCGTTCTGCTGTTATTCGAGTCTTCTTCGGTATCTTTCTCGATGTAAAATTCCCGCTTCGAAATAAATTCCCTGAAATTGGCGCTCTTTATACAATTTACGCGAATTTATTTCAATTGCGGATTCCTGTGTGTACGCGAGAGGAAGCAACGCATGCTCTGCCGTTTGCATTTTTTCCTTCTTAAAAGCGGTGTCTCTTGCCGGCAAACATCAGAACGGTTTCTCGTATTTTCTCGCCGTCGCCGTGAAAGCACGGCCGTCCCGCTGGGCCGTCGAATCCCGCTCATGCCGAGAGCGCATCACCCGTATCACCGCGATCGCGTTTAACCCTTTGAGGGTGAAACAAAGTAGTGATATTGTGCATCGATACGGCGAGGCGGACGATCAAAAGAGGCGCCAACCGAAAACCAGTGACGAACGAATCGCATTACGCGGCTCGCTCGCATTGTGCATCCGCGGGATAACGCATGTATCACGGTCCGGTCGCGTCCACCTCTCCTCACTCTCGCGGGACACACCGGCCCTTTTCTCTCTCGCGCGCGTACGTCCCGGCTCTATTCCTCCTGGTCCAACCAGTCCCGCTCTCCTGTCTCGCCGCTGGAAATCTGCTTCCCCCTCGTTCCCCCCTTAACTCGACCGCGCATCGACGCAAGCTCCGCGGCTCGCAGCCAATCAATATTAATGACATATCAATTCATAGGAACAATGTAGCCAATTACGGGCGGCCATATTACCGCGGCTGTCTCTCGCTGGCTCATTCATTCTTCCTCTCTCCCTCTTTTTCCCTTCCCTTTCCCCTTCCCTACCCTCCCTCTCTCCTCTCGCTCTCTCGCTCTCTCTCTCTCTCTATTCGTCTCTCGTCTCCGTTCTTCCCTTCTTTGTTTCGTTAACTCACCTGGTCGGGACAGGTGAATGCGGTCTGTTATTTGATGGTAATAATTATTGTCAGGATCTTCCTCGAGCCAGCACCGAGGACTACGAGCGAGAGGAAACGCGTGGAAGAGTCGACGGCGAGGGTAGTCGATAGTACTTATTGGAACGTATGTGATATTGAGAATTAATTAAGTGTAATTTATAACCGGACGTTTTATTTCGTCCTTTGTAAGTAATTTCTTCCTATGTAACCTCGTTGTCTGCGCAAAAATTTAAAGGGCACATAATAACGAACGGGTGGTTCGCAAAAGGTAATCGATATTAATATAATTAATACGAGATTAATATAAGGATTATTGTAATAATATATTACTATATAATAGAAATTTAATTAAATGTACGATATATAGGATTACATGACAAATTGATTTTACATCAGAATTACGCATGAATATACATTACATTTCAAAATAACGTTCAGATACGATGATGCATATAACACATCAGCGTTGTATAATATTCAAACGTCATTCCGATTTTTCGAATAATGAGGGATCCGTGAGAGTACCAAAATTCATTGTTCGAAAAATATTCTAATTCTCTTAATAGCAATGCGAATTGAGCAAAGAGGTCTCGTCGTCACTTCGTGTTCATTTCACGAACAATCAACTGAGCTGCAGCTAAGTTACTCGTGATTACAATTGCGAGGGGAACGATTTGAGTTGACTGGCGCTCGTCGGAAAACTCCGGCAGCAGTTTCCAACTTGAAAGCACCTCGCGTACTGTCGTAGACATCCGCGAAAGAAACGCGAGGAGAAAACGCCCGGCCGGTCGATTCGGTCGCACGAGGATTAACATTTAGGCGGACACGACAATTGTACGTTACGTGCATAGGTCGGTATGGCACGCAACGTAATTTTGTATACCGCGATGTATTCGAACGGAGAATAGCACGTCGGAGTTTCTAATTAACGCCCGTCGCAATTAACAGCGCTACGGCTAATGACCGAATTGCTGTTTGCGTCCCAATCGCTGACAGAGTAATTTTGATTAATTATAGGCGCGGTAATGCCGACCGTGACCGTAGCGGAACATCGGCTTTGCGTTCGGAACAATACGCGCGCTTAGCGCGACGCGCGTTTCGCGGGCACGCTTGCTCGGCTTCGCGACGTACGCGAGCGAACGTACACGTGAATCAGATGGAAACGTATACACGTACCTGTCTATATAAATGCTACATTCCGCAAATACGCGCAAAATATACGCCAATGCGGTTGTACATCCAAAATCGTTGTTTCATTGCTCACGAGTATTTTTTGCTCAACATTAAAATCAAAGAGATTCCTTTTCATTTCAAAATTGCACGCACGTTTCTTGAAAGTTATATGGTTGAAAAATGTAGAGTTAAAAAGAGTTAAGACTTTAAAAAGCAAATTTCAAAGGAAAATAGAAATAAGAATGAGCAGTCGAATGAGTTCTCGCGTTTCTTGTATGATGACGGATGAATTTGATATACAAGATTAACGATTATTAATATCATATGTGAAAACATATTTCTGGAGAGACTAGTTAAAGGGAGAGTATAGTTAAAGGATCATTCTACATTTATAATATGTTTCTCATAATAAATGAAAGTCGCATCTCCTTAAGATGCGGAAGAGAACCTTTCTGATAATCCCTTCGACACTTGACTACGAATTGCCATCGACGTGACGTTCTCCACTTTTTTTTATTAAGCGTGCATTTGCAGGCAAAACAGTACGAGTTGCGCATTTACACGTGATATTTGGCCGGGATGCCAAATTCCGCGACTTTCTCGCGCATGAATTCAAGAGGTACGGGAAAGGCTGAGGGAAAAGGGCAAGAAGAAAACGAAGGGATTCCGGGCTCGACGCAAAGGTCTCACTTGACAATTCCGTCACGTTTCGATGCCGCTGGGGGGTGTTCACGGCATGTGGTCTCGCCAACCCTCTGTCCTTTCTCCACCTTTCGCACCGTTCTCGCCCTTCCTACACGCGCGCGCGCGCACGCTCACACACACACACACACACGCACACGCATACACCGGTATGAACCAGCGAATTCCCTTATCCTTGTCGTTCCTGCTCCCTCTTCGTCTATCCTTACATCCCTCTGCCGATCAGGGCACGTTTCACTCGGTGCAGGGAGCGGATGATCCCCCCGGACCTCGAACCGACCGTAGCCGGTCTCTGTCTACCCTTGTTATAAATACTAATTGCTCTATACAAACGTTCAAAATGTGTTTAACGTTTCTTTGGCACGTGATCCCTTCGCCAACCCGTTCCCTTTTCTAAACTTCTTTTTCTCTCTTCCTACCTGTCTCTCTCTCTCTCTTAATACACCTCTCCTTCCGTTTACATAATGCAGGAACGGTGTCCCTTTTCTTCCCTCTTTCCGCAGTTTCGTAATTACAGGTGTAATTTCACAATCCATCGAGCCTATTAGTTTTGTTTTACATGAAAGTGTATCGAGAGAGACACGATTTAAATTGTCGATATTTTCTTAAGTGCTAAGAGAAATATACCTATTATAATACATATATCATATGTATTTCTATTAAGATGATTCTATATTAAGCCAACGGCACACGATAGTATTTTTCCCACTGGATTGCTTACGAGAGCCAATCAGGATTTAACCTTAAATCACCTGATCGAAAACTCAGCATCCTGATTGGCTCTCGTAAGCAATCCAGTGGAAAAAAAATAGTATCGTGTGCCGTTGACTTTAGTCAGAGAGATCATAAAGTAAAAATGTTTAATTGGAACGTGAAACTTCTCAAACCGTGAGTTTCTCGGTACGATATTTATCCGCTGTTTTGTCGCGTCCGCACGGAAAGAACAATGTAGCTGCAGTAGCTAAAACTTAGCAAAATAGGGACAGCTAATATTTTTAGTTGCGATAGCTCAATATTTTGCTACGACAGCAAACCGTTTGCTGTCGCACCTAATACAATAGGCACAGTAGCAAAATATTGAGCTATCACAACTAAAATATTAGCTGTCCCTATTTTGCTAAGTTTTAGCTACAGCAGCTACATTGTTTTTTCCGTGCGGCTTTAATCAGCTATGTGCGCGGTATTAGCGAGCGTATATCTTGCGCCACACGAGCCGTCCTGGCCGGCTAGTTGGTAGTCGTTACCTGAGATCATCCGTCTATCCCGGGATCCGGTAGATAGCGGAGAGATTGCTTTCGCTTTAACCGGATACAAGCATACCTACACACGCGATTCGGTATGCGTGCGAATGCACGAGGATGAACAAGACCGTCCTTGCTCATCGCGTTGCTCGTGGATATGTGCGATGATTGATACCGGCTCGCACATATGGACACACCTAATGAAATAGATAACGCGTATCTTGCGCGACTATATCTGCGTCTAAGCACCGGCTTTAGCGCGCAAATAAAGCTGTGTGCACTGGTACTGACGAATCATTGCTCGTGCGAATGCGTGTAAACGTCAGGCTTAATCGTACATGAAAATTACGAGCGAATAAATATCTCAACTTTTTATTTATCTTACAATCAGTGCTTCAATTTCTTTACTAACACGTAGACAACTAAATAGTATCTAAGAAATCATACGTGTTACTTGGTTTTTGGACGTAAAATAATATAAATTTAAATTTAAATAGGCCAATTAGATTCACGAGCAGTATTGGTTTTAAAAGGTTTTTAATAGTTAATGTGCTATCATATTAGTCTTAACATTTAAAACACAGGGTCACAGACAAGACGTTGAAAGTGGAAGAATGAATCCATGATTCTTTATAAAACACATAAACCAAAATTTTACAATACTGACAATTATACTTTGACTGATCCCTTCTATGTCTGCCAATGTGGAATAGGATTGAGAAAACCCGAATTTTAAACCTCAGTAACGAAATGAAATTGATCTCTCCGCGAAAAAATGGGATCGTTCTGACTTTCAATTGATACAAACAAACGCTGAAGAAGACAAAATTATGTCGAAACGTTCGTTACACGTCGTTATACATATCAATAGATTAGTTACTGTTTTAAATGTTAAGACTAATATGATAGCACATTAACTATTAAAAACCTTTTAAAACCAACACTGCTCGTGAATCTAATTGGCATATTTAAATTTAAATTTATAAAACTGATACGAGCCTGGTATTATTATTTAGTAAAATAATATGATTCTGACGCAATAAATTAATATATTTCAATGCTATAATTTATATGATATCTTGTACTCGTAATTTTCACGTTTTAAGGAGAAAATTATAAATGCGTTAATTTTTGTCATCCACAATTTACAATTAACCATTGCTAGGAAAAATAATAATAAAAGTGAAACGGATATGATGTGTCATGCGTTTCAATGAAATTAGTTCCGACGTTTGAAGCAAATCCATCAGGACACCAGTCCGCTTTAATCCCCGAATTCTTTCCTTTCAGCCGTTTTCCTTCGGGCAATTTTTTGGGATTCGCTCGAACGAGCGAGGGAAGTAGGGCGTTGAAAAATCACCAGATAATAGATTAGTCGACTGACAGATGGCTAGCTATACCATAGAAAGGGAGATACCACGGTGTCGGGTTTAACAGAGGTTGAAGGAACAGCCACGTAGTTGGACATGACAGTGTATCCCTCGCGCCTCTCCCTCCCTCTCCCCCCTCCCCCTCTTGCTCTCCTTCTTTGCCACCTTTTTCGTTTGTCACTCTTTTAGGACCTCTCCTGTTCAACTCAAGTTTCTAGTTTGTATCTCTCTCACGGTCTTACATAACAGAAAAAAAAACATGTAATTACAAGCGCGACGTTATTTACACGGCTTTTATTGCACAAGCCTTACACGCCGTTCGATCTCGGAGTGTATGTACATAATGTTGGCTTTTCCAATAACGAGAAATCACTACGAAGGATACTACGAAAAAAAACTTTGCGCGATTTTCACACGAAATTCCGTATGTTTCTTGCTCGCTGCCTACAAAGAGTCCGGACGTTAATTACAGAATAGCGTTTGATGGAAGTTATGCATAATTGACGACCCTGTGACTCTTTGCTTTTGCCGAAGTTAAGCGGATTTTCTCGCGAGCAAGTCGTTGCAGCGAGTCCACCATAATTGGCTATAGCTGTCTTTTCTCTGTGGCAGGGACGGCCCGACGGTGTAGCAGCGAACGAGTGGCGCGAAGTGGTCGGAAACAAAAAGAAGAAAGGCAGGGAAAATCTGTTGTGCCGCAAGAAAGTGCTTCCACCGTGACGCCTTCCATTCTGTTTACGCCGCCATCGATACGTTTATTTGCACGGCCACCGGCTACCCGTAGCCCATAGCGTCAACGGAAACGACTTGATTAACGACGAGATTATGTTCGTTACGGAACCGAGAAGCGGCTCCGTCCCGCAAACAAACGGAACAGAATGCCGCGCGTCCGTGCGGAGTTATTAGAACTCATGTACCGTGAAACTGTGAAATATATTTATGAAAACAGTCGCGAATGTCACCGGAAAAATGTTGGCGCCACGTTAATCACATGTGACTTTTTAGCGGATGAGCTTTGTTTTAAAATATTTTATTATAATATTTAAAAGTAACGACGGAAATAATATTCGACGCGTGAGAAAGATAAAACATTTTTCTATACAATACTAATAAAAACCAAGGAATTAAATACATTCTCAAATAATATTCTACATTACATGTTTTCTAACTGAAAGGAGATTGTATTTAAAATATTGTTCTGTCTCTCTAAAAGGGAGGGTTTAACTTCAAGTCAGGGTATCTTTCAAGTAAGGAAATAAAACAATAATACGTGAACAAGACCGATATGAAACTAACATTAATTAAAAGAAAAATACCAAGAAGGAACACTGAGATGTGCAGTTTTCTAGATTGTAAGATATATTCGAGGAAATATTTGTCTTTACCATTACGCGTTCATTTGTTATTGTAAAAGGTATTGACGCAGATTTCCATTCGCGTCGTTCTGTGTAAACCGTGCCAATGGCATGTCGCGAAGGCCATCAACGGCGCGTATGGTCGAGGGCCAACGAGGACCGCAATATCTCGCGATAATCAATTCCAGTTCTTTAAATCACGACCGAAAAACTCGATTATCCTGTTTACCTTGGAGCGAGTTGTTCTTTCTGCGGCCTGTAGCGTAACGAATCGTGCGAAATTGCCGCTCAGGTAGCCTCAGATATACAGGGTGGTCCGTTCTAACCGCACAATTTTTTCCAAAACCACCGATGATTCGACAAACATCGGAAAAAAAAGAGTCGGCAAATTCTGAAGATGCTGCTTGAAGATAAGTGGGATAAATATTAAGATTTTATGTTTATATCCATATACGATTCTCTTAGACGTGTTACATTTTCAGCGACAATATAGACTGTAAAATTAAATACAATGTCTAATACTATTTAGCGAAAATTTAGCTGATTTTAAAATAGCTGAAGATATCATATTCGTGTATTCGAGGCTCGTACGTTTTTCCTTGGAGAATCACTTTCGAATAGTTTGCGAGAGGAAAAAAAGGGAAAACAAAACGGAGCACCTTGTACATGGCGTTTAGTACTGAATAAAATTCGTGCCTTGCATTACAATGTCACAAGCTTGCCGGTGTATTTTCACGTAAGCCCCTCGGGTAACAACGACGGGAATTTTCGCAATAAGGAGTCGCGTTTATTGCCGGAGAAAAACGCGATGCCCTCCCGCCATTCTTTACGATCCCCCTTACGAATGGGTTGAACAATTTTTGCAACAACGCTCGGGGATTCAGGCGCGAGTTGCACGCGGCGCGCATTGAGTCAAGTACACCTGTTACACTCTCTCAGAGCGGCCGAAATCGCGCTAATTCAATTAGAACGTAACGCGATTTCTCCTGCCAATCACTTGGCCCACCGGTAAGTAGACTAATTACCCTTTCTTCTCGCGCCGAGCCGGGGGCACGCGGCCCAGCACCGCTCGCGCGTTAATTGAATTTCACGTCTCGTCACTTGGCGGAGTCGGTTGCGTAAGAACGTCAGCCCATTGATTCCGCCCGATTTTCCTGCGCGGCGATCGGCCCGTCGTAATCTGCCGCTTTTAATTTCAACGCTTAAGCACGACTAATTGTCGCGTGCACGTATAAAAAGCAAGATAAATTTTTGTTTAATTTAAGGGTAAGGAAATTACCCTTCGTTATCCTTTAAGATATGAACCTTGATCATTGATCGTTGCAAAAGATCATTCAAGTTCTTGTATTTATGTGTCACCGTTTCGAATACGAAGAAAAAGTTATTTATATATAATAAGTTAAATAGATTTTCTCGACATCATAATTTAAAGTGGCTGACACAGCTATCGGGAATTTTTGAAAAGAGAATGTAAATCTCCGAATAAACGTGCTTCCCAATCTTCTTCAATGTGCATGAGTTTCGATATGTCCTACAGACTTATTTCAATGCTCCGTACGTCAGACAAAGCCACGACGCATCAACTTCTTCGCGGGGTTGGTTAGTGTATGTAAAATAATTTACGACGTTTCCGAGTCAACGAACAGGTCCGGTGCGCGCGCGCGCGAGTGGAGAGAAAAGGTGGAGCGAGCGAAGCAAATGGGACAGAGAAGAAAGAAGAGCGTGCGGAAGAACGGAAACGAAACAAAGTAGAAAAGAGACAGAAAAGAAGGGGGGGAGAGGGGGAGAGAGAGAGAGAGAGAGAGAGAGAGAGAGAGGGGTAGTGCGCGTAGGAATCGCGCGGGATAAAGAGAGGACGGGATAAAGGACGACCGCACACACTTGCTCTTGCGGAGCACCGGAGGCAAGGAAAAAAGAGAGGAGCCGGCGCGTATACAAGCGCACAAGCAAAACACGACGGTACTCGCCTCTGCTCCGCTCTCCATTGTGCATAAGCCCTCCGCGCCGCCCCTGCTCAGCCCCGCTTTAAATAACTCGGTGTCGTGCTCGTCATTTTACCTGTCTCTAACTACCTATTGAAATCTCGATGATAAAACGCGTGCGCGGCGGCTACCCCGCGTCTCCGCGATTCGGCGCCCGCGGCGATACTGAATGAGGCCCGTGAAGGGTTTCTCTACGAATGCAAAAATAATAAACCGCCAAGTCGAATTGTAAAAGGATTGTAAAAGGACGGGTGTAAAAGGTGTAATGATAAAAAAAAAGGAAGGAGCGGATTATGTTACCGCCTTCTAATTGAAAGGATATAATGTCCGGCTTCATCGAGCAAGTTCACCGAGCTGTCCGGTTTCATCAACTAACAATAAGTCTCATTACATCAAGACGCGGACCGTGGATTTGTATATCTTATTTCGACTAATTAAACGTTAATGATCCGGGAGAGTTGTAGCATTTAATTTATAATGTCCAGGCTCGCGTTCGCGCTAATTTTGAATATCGTATCGCATCTTCGGGACGTTGCACCTTTGCTATCCGTTGGCTAATTACTTGAAACGATATCTTGGAATTCGTATCAACAGGTCGGACATTTATGGAGACATCAACGTCGCTGGTGTGAAAAAAGAAAAATTGGAATCGGATAGAGCGCAATCTGCTGCTCGTACGCTCGCGGTAATTCAGAGTATCGTGTCTTATCCTTAGGATGCGCCCTAGCTCGTTTACGTTAATTATTTGAAACGATATCTCGGTTTGATAGAATATCATTAGCGTTCCGGTACACGGGAATTAGCGCCTCGCGATAACCGGTGGGCTCGGGTTTACGTGATTACACCGTGATTATAGACTCGCGTGGCGTTTAAGCGCATCGACGAGGCCATCGATATTCGCTTAGAAATCCGTGTCATTCCACGCGCGTAGATGTCGGTGAATAATTACGTCGCGCGGCGATTGAGTCGTGTAAATTATCGAATTCCTTTCTCACGCTCACCATGTCATCATCCGGCGAAACACACTCGCACGCACACAGGCGCGTATTATTTTAAATTCAGGCTATATAATAGCTGGGATAACGATTTTCAATTTGCGATAATAAAACCCGGCGTATCTTCAAATAAACGCAATTAATTCTGCCATTTCCGAATTATTTTTACATGTTGGAAAACTGAATGAATAGAGAATATTTTCTCTTTTGGGAAATACTATTTAAAAATATATCAAAATAACGAAATACCTCGGGTAACAGTTTACTCCAATTAGAATGATTTAAAATCACAATTTTACGACCAAAAAGAGAAAAGGGAGAAAAATTGTTGAATACATGCTTCAAAGTGTAATTCTACCACTTTTCTGCTATTGTGCTACCATTAAGCTGTCGACAATTCCGTAAAAAAAAAGAAAGAAAGAAAAATCATCCGTTTCAGAAAAGCTCGTCTGGAAAGAAGGAGTTAAAGAGGGAGCCTTTGCGGAAATATCTTGACCGGTATATAGAGAAGAGTGTCGGAGAAAGGCGAGAGCCGAAATAAGAGGGTCTGCTGTTCATTATCCGGTCCGGTTTGTTATCCGAAAGCCGTATAGAAAGAGAAAGAGAGAGACAGAGAGAGAGAGAGAGAGAGAGAGGGGGGAAGGATAAAGGGAGAAAGAGAGAAGGAGACCACGGGAGAAAAAGACTCCCCTTTATTTTCACGGCCGACTTCACGGTCGGTGACAAATTTTCCACTCCGCACAAGCTCGGCTTGGTCTTCGATCGAACGATTCCGATGTAAATCACTTCATCGTCGACGCTTTACACACAAGTCGATCGAGCCATCGCGGCTATATCCGACAGATCAGCGTCGTCCGTAGTCCCGTAGCTTAGACTTAATTACTGCGATTAGCGCGAGAGGCGGCCCACTATATCTGCGCGTATTACACGGCCCGGGGCAGCTGCCCTCAACTCAGTCTTTCTCTCTCTCTCTCCCTGTCTCTACCTACCCTTGAGAATTCAGGGGGGCTCAGAGGCGTAGGAGTGGCGTGAGTGAGGCAAGCCAGCAGTCAGTAAACCCCTCTAGTATGTACCCACCACTCTCTCTCTCTCTCTCTCTCCCTCTTTCTGTGTATACGCCATCGACCCCCCGCCAGTAACGGAATTACGAAACGCTCGCCCTGCGCTGCAAACCATGTGTTATTAACCCTAAGTTCAGATTTTTTCTCATTGTTCCATATTTAAACTATAATGGTCCATAAAGCGTTAAGTATAGCTATAAAACGTTAAACGAGTCGTCGGGCACGATAATTGATATCAATCGGTAATAAATCATCTATTAATTTGATAACATACAGTTTTATATTATTCATCTTCATCTTTACATCTTTACAAGATACTACAATAATATTCGAGCCGGTTTACGTGTTTTTATCAAAGGCATAAAATAAATACAAAAGTTATTTTATGATACTTAAACCGATTCTAACATTATTGCAGTATTTTTGCAGTCAAGAAAAAGAAAACAATTTGTTTCAGTTTCAACATCACGTATACACGCGCACACACAGGAGCGTGCACGTATAAATTAATAAATGTATAAATAAAAGATTAAAAGATTGAATGTTATGAAAGAAAATATAAGAAAATGTGTATAGGTATTGACATGTAATTAACGAAGTAATCGGTTTCACGAACCGCAATAAATTGTCAATCACGTTCTACGTTGTGAATTAATGCGCCGTAAATTTTTTTCGCATTCGTCTGACTGCTCCAAAAGATACGTAATCTGTATACTTTACGTTGCGCTCTAAGGAAATCCACCTTCAGTAAAACGGGAAACCGGTTTTTGCGGCAAATCCTTCAATTGGAATCACACAAATAACAGCTTACGATCCATTAGCGACGGCGTTGCGCGTTTCAGCATAATTATTTAAAGCGATTACATTTTACCGTAATATGTAGTATTCAGTAACCGCAAATGCATCGTCGACCACAAAGTTGATCCGCCCGCTCTCTGTTCCAGAGATACCCGGGCAAAGGCGTAGCCGATGTACATACATACGTACAATCCAGCCCGGCGTCTGCCGGGTGATGATGTAGAATGCATCTACCTCTCTGCCACCCTCGTCTTCTACCTCGCGTAGATTCCCGTTTCCGTTTCTCTCAGCTTCCGTCTGCGTCGTGCGCTCCGCAACGTTCCGCATCTCTCTCCATCTACATCCCTCGCCCTCCAGATCTCTCTCTCTCTCTCTCTCTCTCTCTCTCTCTCTCTTTCCCGATCCCTCTATCTCACTCTTTCTTTCCCGTCTTCCTGTCTTTATTTATCTATCTGTCCATGCAGTGGCGTAAGTAACATTTACAGAGCCCCGATGCAATGTAAAATAGAGATTTATCCGTCTTTAATTTGAAAAAAACGCGTAAATGTCCTTTTCCTTTCTTTCTCACATTCTTCTTCCCTTTTTCCCCTGTTCCTTGTTATCTTCTCCCTTTTGTGTGCCTTTTCTCTTTTTCTTTCTCATTCTTGTACCACTCCATCTTCGCTCATTCCTCGCTTTATTTATTTCTGTCTTCTCTCCTTCTTCCTCGTCATCTCACTTTTTCTCGAGGCTCCTTTTCTTCCATTTGGTCTGAGGAGTTATGCCGGGGTTTGCGTTAGTTACGCCACTGTACCCGTCCCTTTCGCTCTCTCATACATCTGGTATCTCCGTCGCGGTTCTCGTGTCTCTCCTGGTTTCTCTCATCCGCGTTCTCTCCCTCTCTTTCTTTCTTTCCCTCCAGCTCTGTCTCCCTCTCGGCCTCTACATCTCTCGGTATTACTGTATACCCACTGTGAGGATCTCGGAAATGAAGTCGACCCTCCTCCTCGCCCGTACCATCCACCGTGTCCTCCGTCCTTCTCCTCTTCCTCCTCTTCCTCCTCCTTTCCCATCTCCCACCGTTGCTAAAAGCCTGGCGGGGTTGTTACGCAGACAGAAATTCAATATAGCCGTTACTCTTAGGTGGTTGTATGTACTTACTGTCTCTTCTCTGTGCTCGGATAACGTATTATTATCGAAGAGCGACAGCGCAAAGCGGCGACTGAGCGGAAGAGTGGATTCCTCGTCATGGAGAATTCACGAATCCGGGGAATAATCTCTTTCTCTCCTCCCCTCCCTGTCACCCACCCTCCGTGTCCCTCCGCGCACCACTTTCTTTCCCTCGTCGCGGAAATTCGCTGTACGAGCGATCGGGTTTTATACGCGTCAAGGGGATGTCATGAGTCGAGTACGCGCGTAATTGGTTAATGTGACCGAGAGGGGTTTGATTATCGAGTTATTAAACGTTAGATTGGATCTTGACGTAATGGGGATCGAGAGGAATGACGTGTGAGTTGTCGTTGCCGCGTAACTTTCTCTAACATTTATTTCAGATATTACGTAGGTACATTAAACAGAGAGGTATCGTATAAATATGTTTACGCACACAACGCGGCAACAACTCGCACATCATTCCCGTCGAGCGTATTAATTATTCGCATTAATTTTCAGAAATTGACGGTTACAAAAACTTTTTCTCTCGGTTATCGTCGCAGCATCGATATCGCGCGCGGCGCGAGAGGAAATATCGAGTAGTATCGACATATAATTAAATTTCATCATCCGTAATCGAATTGCGTGCGCACTATGGCGTGTTCATCGCTGATTCATTACGATCGCGTTGGTCATTAACATAACCACGTAGCAGAGGCTTTGTTGCTAATTATTACGATAATTGGTACTCCGCGGTACTGAATTCCGTGCTGTAACATTGTTGGGCTGCCGCGTGTTCCTTTCACGTCGGAATTAATTTGTTTCCCTCTGGAAAATCGGACGAGCTTTGTGTTTACATCCGCGAACGCAAATGCTCTCGTTGCTCCAGAAATTATTTTCAACAACGTTGACTTTTCCATGGGCTTTCTGTGCATTTCATTATTGTTCAACGTATTTCCTGAGAAACACATGAAAATAATTAAGTAATTAAATAAGTAAAGTTGTTTTATCGAAAACACGCGGTCGGCCGCGGTAATTATGCAATATGCTTGGCTGCACAAACTTCACAACGTTTAATAATGGGTTTCTCCATACGAAAATTATCGGCTGCATATATATGAACAAGTAAATCATTAATTATGTATTTATGGTCGCTAGATTCTCCAGACTCGAATTTAATCACGGTAAAAGCGTCGGGGCATTACTTAACAGGATTAACTTCCCGGCGGTGTAAAAAGAATTCGGAGCCGTTCATAGTAGAAAGAAAGCAATTAACGAACAACAACAAGCATTTTATATCCAGTAAGATTACTCGTTCGATCCAACAATCCTATCAATTATTTCTTCCAGACATTGAATAATCCCGAAAGCATTTCTTAACGATTTCGCTCCGTTTTACAACATTCGAAATTATTGGGGACTGTCCGACGAGTCTTGGTAAAATATGTCACGGATGAAACCCGATTGCAACGGCAATCGTGCAAAATGCACTTTTGAGTTTCCGCAGGAAAATCGAGCATAGGGCGACGAGGCCTGCGGTTACATCACTGAACAACTACCCTCCGGCGGTTTGGTAGGTTGCTAGGAAACACCCCAGTGTCGAATAGTGCGCTTCCTCTTTCCGCGGCGGTACCATCAAGACGAAGAAAGACAGAACGATACCCTTCGGTTTCCTTCTGCGCGCTTCAATCTTACGGAGCATCTCGCACGAAATTCTGTTGGGGTTTCCAGCGGCTCAAGAGGGTGAGGACGATAGCCTCGAAAACTGTAAGGAAGGATCTAAAGGCGGCACGAAGAGTAATGGAACGGGGAAGAGAGAGCGAAAGAGAGAGAGAGAGAGAGAGAGAGAGCGCGGAAGGGCGGAGAGTTCGACGTGCACGAGTTGTTTAGTGGATATGACGACGTACGATCCTCGAGATAGATATTTGTCACCCTAATGTGACGGGGTACGAGGGCCCGCGTATCAAGTGACGCGGTTGAGTGTCGACAACGACCGCCATCCCCGCGACCTCATGGTCTTTATCGAAACAAAGCCTCGACACTCATGAATTAAGATTGAATGGCTGATTATGCCGATGTTATCTATCAAATTGCTCTAACTTCTTTTTCAGAACTGTTACATCACTTTATTGACGTATCTACCGGAGATTCCTGATATTCTTACAGCCAGCAACATACTCAAGAATTCGTATTGCGTTATGAATTTTAATAAAACTTATTTCCCTAATAATAAATACTTTTTTTCATTTCCTCGTCTCTCTAGAATCATCTGATCGGTTTAAATTGCAAAATTGTATTTATTTTACGGCGATTTTTGGGTAAATGGGTGGAAGCTTCAAGAGCTTGCTTTAGCGCCAGTCGAGTTTACTTTTTCTCAAAGAACTTAATTTTTTCTCGCCACAAGAAGGAATGACGAATGGCTAACGTAGAACGTTTTCCAATTCCGGAAACAGGAAACAACGGTAGTCGCGCTAAGTGTTCTCGGAAGAAATGGCCAGTCGTGAATGCTGAAAATATTGGAACTCGAATTTAAAGTCTCGCAACTGCATTTTTGCGTTTATTTAACTACTGACGCGTTGTAAAAAAATGTGCGAGACAATATTGTACAAATATTAATGCGCTTGTTTGCTTTAAGCGTATCTGTAATTACACAACGCTCTGATCGCGACTAGTGGCCAGTCCCTTCGCATATCGTATTTTATATTCTCTATATAAAATAATCATATTATATTTTATACGCTATTTGATATTCGGTGGCCAACTTGTGCGTTTTTAATTTTTACGCTACAACACTCTATTAGTTCGTACTTGCACTTGTCGCTCGTGCTTTTATGCAAACATACAGAGATCCCGAATTCTAATCCATTCCGTGGCTGTAAGTCTTGCAGCACGAAGACTAACCACGCGAATTTTAAAAGTTGGTTTGCGTCGTTTTATAACGGTAGTTTGAACCGCGGCAGCAGTGCAACGAGAACCGAGACAAATCACGCGGAAAGATATCGTGAAACGAAGCGCTGACTCGCTAGCTCCAGAACTCGTTCCGGAGCCCAGAACGCCGACCGCGCGCCGATTCAGATAATTGGAAATACAATTTAGTGAATCACACCCGAGATTCGTCGTCGCCCGATCTCCGGGCAAGGAATTCCGCAGTTTTTCTACCCGGCCGATTAAAGCCAACGCGCGTGGCGTCCATGCCCAGCATCTTCTGCCTCATTTGCCGGAGGCTCTTCGTCTGAAAGTAAGCACGACACACCGGCTGGGTGGGCCGAGTCGCGTTGCGAGAGAGAGAGAAGACTCGTTCGGGACGAGCGTTAGTTCGATCGAGATAGCCGATCGATTGTAAGTCTCCCGGCACTAGTAGCAAACACGGGCAAGACGTGTTGAGACGACCAAGAGAGAAGGAAAACAGGTGGGACGGAAAGAGGAGATGGGGAAAGACTCGAGCTAGGGAGAGAAAGTTAGACAAACTGCTTGAGAATTGCGCGATGATTCGTAGAAGAGAAAAATTAAAGGATGGTGTAGAGTGAAATAGGATTTTATTACGAGAAAGGTTTTCTCAAGATAGTTTACCAAGTACACGAGGAAAACGATTGTAGAAAATACGTACGAAATTTTGAGCTACGATCAAAGAAAATAAGAAAATCATCTATAATCACTATTAAACGAGGTTGTCTACAATTCATGCAATTAATTGGCAAAAAATTAACTATAAGTTATTATCGCGAATAAACATGAGATTTCAAGATACAATTAAATAATTCAAGATACATATTAAATAATTTCAATCATCTAAGTTACGTTTAATAAAGATCTAGTGTGAAATTGTGTATTTCTCAAAGTTATTAACGTCATCGAGGGGAATGGATAGCTTGTAGCGAAGGAGAGAAAAGGACCGTGAGGCAGAGAGCATGACGAGCGAGAAGAAAAAAGGCTTCGGCAGAAGAAGGGAATGTATCGAAGGATCTAAGCGAAGCTCGGATCGCAAATTGCTACTATCCCGAGGATAATAAAACAGTAACGATTTTCGCGGATAGCGAGCGAGGAAAGCACGAGCGAGCACGAAGAAGGACGGGAAGAACAACGAGGACCAAAAAGCGCGAGAGGAGCAGGCAGAAGGATGACGAGAGGAACACGAGCGGCCGCTCGGCGGAGAGAAGGACGGACGGACGCCGCCGTGTTCACCTTGGAACAAGAAAAAAAGAGAATCGAGCGCGAGAGAGGGAGGCTAGGGACAAAGAAAAGGACTTGTCAGGTAGCGGGCACCCAGCCGTCCCCTTCCACCCCCTTCGACACCCTTCGGCTTTCTTCGCCCGTCCCTTCTCCCTTTGCCTCGCACCCTCGTACCTCCTCTCGCCCACTCTTGTTCGACGACTCCTTCCGTTACTACTACTCCTATAGGACGACTCCTCTACGGCCGAGGAGTCCTCGTTCTGCGAGATTTAGCACCGCGAGTCGGCGAGTTCTGTACAAGGGCTTCATCATCCGATCGTTTCTCCTTCACCTATATCGCGCACGACTCGGCGAAATCTTTTCAACCTCTTTATTCGATTCTCTCGATGAAATTTCTTTTCGCTCTTCCTTTTTCCTCGTCATTTCGAACGAGAATTTTATTCCACGAGAGAGTTATGCGACTACATCTTCGGCGGATTCACGTGAAAAGCGTCGTTTTGTTTCTATTATCGGGGGGGGGGGGGAAAAATTGCGCGCTCGATCGGGAGGCGTCTGTCAAAATTGAACCCGACGCTTCCAAGATGCGTGAAACGAGCACGTTTCAGCGTCCCGCACTTTTTCTCCTGCAGAAAGCGCGATTTCGGCTCGTAGCAGTCGCCGACGAAATTATCCTTGACAAGTGTTTAGTCGAAGCCAAGAGAAGTTAAACTTTAAGCCGATCTAGAAAATTGCCTTTGCGCACTCGCGGCGAAGTATGAAATCCCCGGCATTTTGTACCGCGGCGCTTGTAGCACGAAAGCCGACACTTTATAGGTTGCGAGCTTACCCACATATGACTTCGTTGACATATCGAAGTATAAGCCTTTAATCGGATTCGAAGCATGTAGCATAACACTTCGGTAAAGAGCTCGACTGTCGTAGATAAAACATAACGTCGCGCGACGAGTTTCTTCGCGTGACTCTATTACGCCAAGTGCCCTCGAGTATGAATAGTACTCAACGTGCTAGACACAAATTTTTCATAACGCAATGAGTAATCAAAAACCGGGGGAGGATACAATTTTTAATCCTTCTTATTTCGTAAGAAATTTTTCACGCGACGATTAGGATAATTTCAGGGTGGTATCCTTTAACTTTTTAATTCTGCAGAAGCTCCGGGTGTTCATTAATCTTTCGAAACGATAAATAAACGCACGATAAATAAACACGTTGTGCGCGAAGCGCGGGCAAAATCCCGCCACTATACGCGAATAAGAGCAATGGAGAGCGAGCTCCTCGTTTCAGCGCTTCCCTCGTAATGCGCCGCTAAAGAGTCTAAAGAAGATAAAAACGAGCAAATGAAAAATAATCACCGGACCTAGTGCGGTTAGGAGGGCTGTTGCAAGGGCGAGAAGCGAGGGGAGAGGAGAAAGAGAGCGAGGGAGAGTCGAGTCAAAGGGGAAAGAGCGGCGACCACCGTCGCCCGCTGTTGGAGGCAGCGACGTTTGAGAATACACGCGCCCCCCCTTCGGCTAATGGAAATAAGTTCGCCTTTCTGACCCTCCAGCTGCGAGCTGCGCGAGCTGGGGGGTGAATGAAAGGCGAACGAACGCAGACGTCGGGCATCCGGGGACAAATTCGGCCGGTGGAGCTTTCCGCCGAATTAGACGATAAATATCCTTGATTTATCGCGCGGGAGTCTCCCCGGCTCACCGCGAGTTATGCTCCTCGCATTGTCGGCTTTGCGGCCGAATTGAGATGGAAAATCGTCATCCTCGATTCTAATGCACAATTTTTACAATTTATAAAACGGCGACGAGATGTACGGATGACGCGAAAATACTCGGCAGTTACGAGAAAACTTGCCGAGTTGGTCGAATTACTTCAAGAATCCTGAACACGTCGACTTGGTACGAGCGTGTGCCTCAAAGCGAGAGAGACAGGCCGGCGAGATAAGTAATTAAATCTAAAAGATTGCGTGTCTTAATTGAAATATGCTAATAGTAGTAATTGGCGGTAAAGCTGTCATTTATTTTTTGCATTAGCCGCAATCATTGCGCGTAGTAGTTTGTAATTTATTGTTAGAAACGTGAATTGTTGTAATTAATAATCTGATTATTATTTAGAAGATTGTGCACGTGTGAACAAATTAATGGAGAATAGTAATAAATTAATAGCAGTGAGCGATTATTTTTTACATCGGCCGCGACCGCTGCTTGTGGTTAGTTATGTAAATTGAAGTTACAAGATCGCTATAGCTAACGTTGTGGTCATTAGGTTTAGAAGTTGTGTGAATTATTTGACACGTGTATAGGGAATTAACAGAAAGCACGATTATTTATTATATTTTCCGTGACTCTACTGCTTGTAATTAAATCTGTAGATTATAAAGAGAAAATTGCTGTACAGTCAATGTTGCAATCGTTAGGTTTAAAAGATTATATGCGCGAATTAATTTAATTAGATTTCGCAATAATCGTAATTATTTTTCATATTAGTTGTGATCATCGCGTATTGTTAAAAGTTTGAAATTGTTGCGACTCAAACTGCTGTTAACACATGTAAAGCAAACGCATATGCATAAATTATTAAAGACAAGTAATAATAATTAGCATTGACCAGGATAATTTTTTATATTAGCTGTGAGATCTGCTTGTAGGTGGATTTCAGGATTGGAAGCTTCCGACTGCTATTAATATTGTTATTATTACGTTTAGAAATTAGAGACAATTAGAAAGAGATGCATTTTAATTAAAATCTGTGATAATAAATGGTAGCGAGCACAATTATGTTTTGTGGCCACTGTGTGTTTGTAGCTGATTCTACAGATTAAAATCATGAAATTACTATCAATGTAATGATTAAATTTAAAAGATTAGATACCCATGAATTGATTGAAATTTGCAGAATAATTGCTCGCGATTGTTCTGTGGTTTATTGCTGCTTTTAGTTAGTTGTACGGATTACAAATTAAAATTGATTAATTAATACTACGGTCGCTACGGTTATAAGAATCTCTCATCATATCGGATTGTTTTCAAGTTATTTGGGAAAATATTTAATAGAATAATATACGTGTGATAGTCGAAAAAATATCACCCGGTCATCAATTCTGTATCTAATAACACAGCCTTGCCCAAAAGTGTATTTGCCACCCTCCTAAATTCTTAGAAATGTAACTTCTTTTGACTCTAACCAACTATTTTGTACTATATATTGTTCCGTATCGGCACGCAATAAATATTCGCATATTCATCAACCGGTATTGTTTATTTAAACTGAATGTAAAATAATTTAAAGTTATTTCATATAGGAGGCAAATATTTTTCGCCAAGGTTGTATAGTGACAATGCAAAAGTGAGCAGCTTCGTTCTCTTTCTAAGGAGACAGTTAGAAAGACACAAAGCTAATCACTTTTAGCACTTTTACTATAATGTAAGATACAGAATAGATTCTCTGACTTGCCGTCTTGGATACAGTGACAAATTTTGAGAATCTTAGACTTGATATTCAAAACGTCTACAAATCATTACTAATCCTAATGCAAAATTCACCTCAATTACGTGCGCGAACGCGTCGCGGAACTAAGTGTGTCCTTGTCTCGCGTTTTACGTTTCGTGTTTCGTGTATCGCGAATTCGCGCGGCACAGATTCGCGCTTTCCGAAAGTGAAGTGCGCGAATTAATTTTCAAAGTTTGTAATTAAAGCGCGTGTAAAGTATGTGAAGTTCAGTAGTGCGCGTAATGAAGTGTGCGTTTGTCGGATACATCGTTTCCTCGGCGGAGTTGATGAAGAAGATTTCCGAGATGGGATTCGCGACCGGCGGAGAAATGAAATTCGATCTTCCGGCTGGCGAGTAAATTAAAGTTGTTCCTTCGTTATTTAAATATGTACATAATTGCGATAACATGCACGCGCACAGTTACTTATTAAACATTTATTAATGTACTGGGGAATTTTTTAATACGAGAAGCGGTTTTATATATTGCATAAGAACGCTTATCGACATAAATATTTATTAAGATATTTATTCGCGAGAGTAACGGATTAATGAAAATGTAAAACGATACTAATGGAGCGTAGTTAATTAAACTTCAGAGATCTAATAAAAATGTTTTACCGTATATTTTTTTGTTTTCGACCCAGATTCTGAAAAACGTCAGTGTTTAATTTCGGATTCCTTTTAATTATTTCCGAAACAAATTCCCCAATAGAAATTTAATTATATAGTATACAAGCAGGAGAAATATCAAAGCGGATAATTAAACCGAGAAATATTTAAACTATCGAAACATCGAGTTGATAAATTTAATAACTAATAAAATATGTAATATTGTACTTTTCACAATTTAACGTATATATTCGCGTTTTAGAATAAAACAGAAATAATTAAATAATTTCCGATAATGAACACATCCTAAAATGGATGGTAAAATATATAATAATTATAATACATTAATTTCTGTTCAGAGGCGAGGATCTGTGTGGCTGGGATACCATAGCTGGTGTAATTGGTGAGTGAAACTCATTTATATTATATTTATTATAATTTGTCTGCGCGAATTTCGACCTCTGTAGATGCCAATTTGATTTGGAGGCAATTCTGATACCGAGAATTTAGGCGCCTATCGCGAAGAGGCGAAAAAACAGTATTTATTCGCTCGATTTATTAAATCAGTTAATCCCATAACAAGTCCGGGTAAACCTAAAACCACCATATTGATGGTGGCACATATCCGAAACAATCATCGCCGTAATAATCTGTTATTTCGTTGCTTTGTCGATGGTAAGGGCCTGTGTAGAAAGCGGGTGCACGGAGGGTCACGGCGAGTGAATAGGGTTGAAATCGTGCTCGACGAGCGAGCAGAGGGTAGCGGGGGATGGGGAGGGAGGGGACGAGAGGTTGGAGAGCTCGAGGAGACGGCCGGGCGGGCAACCGTACGGTATGAGAAATTTACGACCCACCGTCCGGATTGCTAACCCATCTCGGGTTCCACTTTATTACTTTAAGTAAGATCCGACGTAGAGGCAATAAAACTCATATATGAATCGTTGACGACGAGCTTCGACGCGCGTAAATATCTAATGACACACGTCCGTCTGCGTACGCGTTCATTTGATATGCCATGAAAACCGCTGTTAGCGTTTATAACGTCGCCGCGATTCGTTTTTCGAGAGCACTTCCGACTGCGCGTTGCATCGCGTTTCTATTATGTGCTAAAGTAATTTCCATCTTGCTCTCCGAGGCTCTATTTTTATAAAATAGCATAAGCTACAAAAGTCTCTAAAAATTTGTCGTCCACATTTCAAGTACTTGGATAATGAGCATTAGTGAGATAGAAATTATGCAGAGAAATATTCGGGATAAAATTTTGAACCTTCAAATTTTTTTAATGACCCGAGAAAATGAAGAGTGCGTATATTTAAAAAATGTACACGCACAACATGAATTGAAAATACTACTGGCACAACGTAAATTAGTTTTATCAATATTCGGTTAATTACTGTTTCCGCGCTACTTCTGATAAGCGGAACTGCGTGATGATTTAAGAGAGCCAAGTTGCTCCGCGGTAAATCTTATGGAAATAAATTCAGCGATGTAAATCGTTTCGTTATAAAACGTATTTGTCCGATCCCTAACTCCCATTTATAACGAGAGTCTTCTGTGTCTTCGCTAATTGGAAACTTGGCTTCTGCGGATGCTCGACAACGACGACGACGACGACGACGACGACGGGCATCTTTCTATTCTTTCGAAAAAGCAATCGCAATAAAAGAGTCCGCGGAACGCGAAAAAATTGCGATAGCTACCTTACCCGTTGACGTAGCGTTACGCTGCGAGCGCGGCTCATTCGCCCCCATTCTCTCGCTCCATTGTCTTCTTCATTACGTAGGTATCCCGCGCGAATATAAACGCAATTAAGCGCGTCGCGTCATCGTTAAAGCCCCGTAATTGCATTCGCGTAAAAGCAATTACGACTTCACCGACGGCGATGAGTCGACCGCTCCTCTCTCTGTCTCTCTCCTTCTCCTCCTCTTTCTCTCTCTCTCTCTCTCCCTCTCTTTGATGCACCATTAGCATAAATAGCTTATAAACCGACGTACGGCACTTTACACGCGTGACATCGCTCGCTGCACGAGCGATGTTTCTGTAACGATACGAAAAATGACGCATCTATTGAATTTTGCCAACAACGTGCCGTCTGATTACGGATTTCAGAAATGCGATAAAATGTGATCGCTGATTATCTTCTCTTCGTTTAAATAATGTATCTAATAATGTGATAACCAAACGCGATTTTTAAATATATTTATTACGTTGTTAACCCGACTCTTCATTGACGGTAACTTTTTAAACACAATACGTAACTCAATAAGATATATTTTATCACACGTTAAGACCATTGTTCGTCACTGTAATATAATAATGATGTCGTAGCATAATAGGACACCAATGGATTGGCTCTCGAGGAAATTAGCCAAACCAAGAATTTCGGCCCGAAAATTTATCGCTTCGTCGGCCGGCAAAGTCAGCCGACACTTGTTGGGGCCGCGGGGAAACCCGTTTATATCGCCGGTTACGCAATTGTCCACGAGAATCGTCGGCGTAAACGCGCCTTAAGAATGTCCCCGCCGGGCAGCATTATTGCACTTTACAAGCGCCCGCCGCTTCTTCTTTTCGTGCCCTCTCTGTCTACGTTATTCCACCTCTCTCTCTCTCTCTCTCTCTCCTCTTCCCTCCTCTAGCTCGTTGTTCTCCCTTCGTCGGCAGGGGGTGAGGGGTAAGTCCCGCACGAGAGAACCCCGCTGAGGCGAGTTACGTTATATTCTGCGGCCCGCAGCCTCATATCGTATTATTGTCATGTTCCCTCGACACGAGGGGAGCGCGAGCAAGGGGAGAAGAGAGAGAGAGAGAGAGAGAGAGGGGGAGGGGGAGAGAGAGAGAGAGAGAGAAAGTCAGCTAGAACGGTGGCACGAACAGTGGACGAAGGGAGCGGGGAAACGACACACAGAAGATCTCCTAATACCACTCGATTTATAGTCGCTGGTGTTGGTGCTCGCCCGGGTGCACGTATATGCTGAAACCGCTCGCTCGTGCGAGATAAATCGAAATACATCCACGGGATCTCGCATACGCTGTTATTTCCCGGTAGCTCTCCGCTCGCCGGCACCCTACGCCGAGCGAAGGCAAGGGAGAGATGCTGCACACGCACCTCACTTGTCGCCGTTGTAATGGAGCAATCTTTCCGCCACAGTTCGCTTTCCACTCGACGGCGCGTCGCGGTAAATAGCGTGCACGGCATCTGAGATGCATTCGTTTCGCGACACGCCGCGGTTTTCCATCGTGCCCGATGGCTCGAGTCGTAAAGATACCCCGACGCCGAGGCAGTCTTGAAATAAATATAATATTCGGATGAAGGCGAGAGCCTTTTAAATAAATAAGATGAGAACACAACACACACGCAACGCTGTCTAACCCCCCTCCCCTATATCCAAGATCGCGCAATAATTGTTTAACAAATTCGAGGGAATTAAGATAGATTGTCTTGGGGAAAAATGTTAACTAAGCGGTATTATGTGCCGGTGTGAATCACGACGTGACGCCGCGACGACGAGATTTCTCTATGTTTGTTGGCGATAAACGCCTCGAGCTGTTTGCGGATTGTCCATTTCCGATTACGTCGGTGGCTTAATATCGCGAGTCGGCTGATAATTATGTTTCCCGGCAATACTCGTTCGCGATAATTTCACCTGTCAGGCACCCGGCGTCGATCCTTCGGCCTTACACCGCGCGTTGCGACGTGTAACGCCTAATTGGCTAATTATCTCCCCGCCGTGGCTTCTCTGTCCGAGGCGAAGAGGTTAATTATCGTGACAAGAGATCGAGGCGTCGATTATGCGCGCGGAACCGGATAAATGAATTAGCACTTTGGCTGCGATGCCGCGAATTATGGCTCGTTCGAGCCCGCCGCAAAGACGCGCGATCCTTGAGATCCCGGATCGACGTTAATCGTTACTTGATCGTCGAGGATGCAATTTGCGGGCCCGTCGGAATCTCCCTTTGTCGCGTTATTAAGAAACGATTAATCGAAAGTCTCTGTCCCTGAGGCTCTTTATCAGCCTTAACTAAAACACTCGGTTGGCAATAAGCTGCGAGACCAACTGCACGCAGAGATAGCGACTAATGCAAAAAAGTACAACAGTTGGCAGCTTCACCGCCAATTACTATCAGCGTATTTCACTTAAGACACGCACGTAATCTTTGAAATCTAATGATCGCAACATTAACTACAGCAATTTCAGGCTTTCGAGCTGCAGAATTAACTACACAAACAGTGAGTGTAGTTAATGTGGAAAATCATCACGGCCACTGCTAATTACTATTACACATTTTGATTAATTCGCGCACATAATGCGTTAAACCTAATGACTGCGACATAAACTATAACAATTTCATGCTCCTAAGCTACGGAACCGACTACAAACTGTGATTGCGGGCTAATATAGAAAATAATCGTGGCCACTAACTAATTACTATTGGATATTTCAATTAACTCGCGTATGCAACCTTCTAAATATAATATGCTAATCGCGATATTAACTACCGTAATTTCAAGCTTCTAATCCACGAAACCAGACGCGAGCTATGACCGTCAGCCGTGGCTAACATGAGAAAGTTATCAGCGTAATTACCAATTACTGCACATATCAATGTTATCAGCTAAACATTTTGTCATTAATTACACGCACGAAAGTGCCATTAATTGTATTCGCAGAGAAAACTACTGTGAAATATCGCGCGTACGGCATGTTAAGCATTTTTAATTAGTTCATTTTACTAGCACGTAAGAATCTGTCGCGCAAATAATACTACGGTCGCGTTTGTGCGACGGAGACTGTCGTAAACCATACAGCACAAACCTTGCAGTTACGTTGCAGCAACATTACAGCAACGTTGCAATATTGTAGCAATGTTATTGCAATGTAACTGCAAGTTTTGTGCTGTACGGGAACTTATATATCACTGCCACCGATGCCACGGTCGCACAAGGTGCACCGTGATCAATTTGCCCCGTTGTCCTTATTTCTGTACACATCGGCACGTTATATCCAGCGGGTTTTCACTCGGACGCGACGTAATTACGTTTGACGATCTAAACGTCTGGCGTGTGCTCACCTGCAACGAAAATGCGCCAATCATACGCTAATCGCGCGGCAATTTTCTCGAAAATACATCATCTGAGTAGCGAGCTGGCGTTATTTCTCGTCATTTTCACGTCAAAATGACGGGATTTCGACGTCGGAGTGACGATAAGTAACGTTATACCTGCTCGCCGTGTGCTCCAACATTCACTGAAACTCTATAGGTTACGTTACGCTCGATAGATTTTCCGGACTGACAGTAATATCGGAGCACAGGGTTGGAAAGAATCGGGGGCTCGATTCTTCAATTCATTCGATAGAGAAACGTATGCACGCAAATTCCGCTCTGGCAAAAGTTGAGAGTCGATCTTGGTTAAAAGCCATGCGATTAGCCACTTGCAACTTTCCTTTAAGAGCAGAATATTCGCGTACGTTTCTTCTTGGAGCGAATTTCAAGAATCGAGCCCCTGGTGTGTCCACGGTATCGAAATCTGTGCTCACCGAAACAGGTACGTGATCCCAGGGCACGGCGCAGCATCGCGACGCGTCGGTCGTTGAAGTCGGCGAAGCGGCGTCGGTCGTCGAAGTCGGCGAAGCGGCGTCGATCGCGAAGACCGGCGACAATCCGTGCATCTCGGCGGTCGCCCGTCGCCGCGGTGGAAGCCCTCGGTGAACTTTTGCACGCGGTACGCACTGTTAACGGGAGAAATCCGCGATCAATCGCGGAACCGTCGCGCTCGCTACTTTCCCAGTCGACGCTACCGAACTGTCATGGCGGCCGAGGCCGCGCGACGTTTCGATATTGCAATACGATTAATTCGGCCTCGCGACGGGAATCCGACGCTCCTCGCGCGCACGTCGGCGGGTTACGACGGTGCGCTTCATGTTCGCCGCGGAAATTTCGACGGACTGTCGTGGGAAAGACGCGAAAAGAAGCGGAGCGTTTTCGCGCGAATTCCCCAATTGCGGCGCGATTTGAGCCAATCACACGCGCCGCATCACGTGATACGACGTGACCGGTAATGTAAGGCTTGTTTTCTGTTCCTACACTAGTGAACTAGTGCAATAAATTGGAGTAAGACAAGCATATTTTTTCTCATTCTAGCTTACTGCACTAGTTCACCAGTGCAGGAACAGAAAACAAACTCGTAGACTCGCGTGAACCAAATGTGGCTAGATTCAGACTGGAGACGCGATGAGCGATGAACGACAAGCGATTATCCAATGAGTGTGCAGGTTATATGGGAAAACAGTTTTCCTATAAAGACTGTGCGCCCATTGGACAATCGCTCATCGCGTCCAGTTTGAATCCAGGGGCCAGGGTCGATTGGTTAAAGCCACGCGAATAGCCAATCAACTTGCAACTTTTCTGTGAGAGAGCAGAATTTTCGCATACGTTTCTCCTTCGAATAAATTCAAGAATCGAGCCCCAGCCTGTGGCGTGATATTCGCATGAAATGACGAGACAGATATGGCGCAAAGTGGAGTTAGGGCCTGACAATGAGCAGAATGGCTGTCTTGTATTCTTAAGTCACGAGACAGTTATTGTGCGTTACTTTAAGACAAAGATTTAAAACGTAAAACATGGTCCTAAGGGTACAAAAGAGCCATTCTGCTCAGGCCCTTAATGTATTACGATTGCTTCAAAGTTTTCTCGTGGCATGTGCTAGTCTCCCTGTTTTTCAATTAATATTATCTTATGATTTTTTTTACAAGAAAATATTAGCTTTCCTCCAGTTTGATCTTTCTTCCTTATTTGAAATGGACTTCTTTCCCGAGATATAAAAATTAAATTATGAAATACTTAACTCCTCCCCCCTCCCTCTCTCTCTCTCTCTCTCTCTCTCTCTCTGTCTCGTAGTACTTTTGTATATATTAACGGAAAGAATAAGGACTCTCGATAGTTAAAACATCGAGATCAATAAGTGCAACACGGTTGTTCTCTCGTTAACACACAACCGTGTCGTACCTCTCATTTCCTTATTAATCTCAATTTTTGTACATTTCTAATCTATTCATAAGATCAGCAAGACACACTTTCTGTATAACTGTGTCTTCGTAAATTCGTTCGTAAATTATTCATTAAACACGAGTGTGTTTCGGAGTTGGGAAGAGTTTGGAAAAAATTTCAATAACCGAATATGAAACGATTCGTTACATAAAGCAAATCGTTGTTTGCTTAATTATTTGATGCTTAAAAAACACATTTCAGGAGGATTATGTGGACGATGACGAGAATGCAAATATACCTGATCGACACAAATCTGAATTCATCTGAATTGAGGTTAGGTTTAATACAAAGATTTTTATATCAAAACGATTAAGATAATATCGCCCGTAGCTGGGACTTTTCTTACTGAACATCACACGATTGACTTTATTTTAGAGCTAACGTCTCGTAAAGAGGTCAGATCAGGATAGATACGCGAATGCCGGTACACAGTGAGTTTCTTATCTAAATGATTATCATATATGTATTTTTTATATATGTAGAGGAACATCCTGTGATTTCTTCACGGTGAGAATTAAAAATTAACACCGTGAAAGAAATAAGATGGAATAAAACTTAAGTGAAAGCTGAATTGAAAGAGCTTTATATTTCACAAGAGCAAGAACTTTACCTGCTGTAATTTAATCTCATTTCTTTACTTTTATGCTCACTTCTAAATAATGAATTCGATAATTTCATCGTTTACGACGTATTTGATATAACGATTGATACCCTCATGTTTTAATTTGATTTTCTGGCAAACTTATTCATTTCTAGAGTGCTTGATGAAATACACATGCACAAAAATACTTTCAGCATTTCAACTATGCTGCAAGATATGGAAATGACCCCCAGGCACGATCAAGGCGAGATGTAGACTGACGGCAGAGAGCGATCCGTAAACGCTTAAGACTGTCTTATTGTTAGTCGTAGACGTAGGGCAAGGCAGAGAAAAACGTAAGTCGTGAAAGGCTATTGTATACGACTTACGTTTTTCTCTGCCCTGCTTACGTCTACGACTAAGGCCGGTATTCATAATCGGATCTCATGTTCAAGACCGTCTCGAATTTATCTAAAGATGCTGTACGGAACATTTAATCGGCTGCGGAGTATCTAAAGTTGATCTTGAGACAGTCTTGAATATAAGATCTGACTGTGAATACTGGCCTAAGACAGTCTTAGGCTAATATTACAATTTGTCGTGCGACAAATTTTTCAAGCATGTTGACTGGCTGCAATAGAAAAATTTCTAGATAACATTTCTAGAGCCAATCAGCACACTTAAAAATTTTGTCGTACGACAAATGTAATAGCCTTAAAGCCTAAGCTACAATGTGCTTCCTGCATCTAGAAACATTCTATTTTATATGAACAAATCAAAACGCTTAAAACATTTGTCGACGTTGTACGATTGTACAATGTATAATATAATATACAATTTATCAACTTGCACACATTTTGTTAAACGTATTCATTGATTACAAAATAGAATGTTTCTAGACGCAGAGAGACCATTGTAGATTAGGCTACAGCGTTTACAGTTCGTTCTCTGCCATCAGCCGCAGGAGCGGCTGCGAACTATATATTCATATGTCGAGACGTGATAGCGATGTATTTCCTCGCGGTGGTTTGAGAAGAAAGAGATGACTCGATAGACAATTAACACGAAACAAAGCTCAGCGAGTTTCGTTAATTTTAATTAACGTGAAAATGTTCGATTGGTGTCTTCTTTTGCTGAAATGCCGGTGAGTTATTGAATTTGGAATACTGAAACGTTGCAACATTTCTCTTGTTAACAGGCAGTTAACAGGAATATTAACATAACAGTATTAATGAGAAAGATTGTAGAAAAAATTCCAGGCTAATTTTCGCGATACTTTTTCTGGAGCTCGATCATGAATCTTTTCCTCTAGCGTCAACTCGTAAAAAGTGAAAAATTTCATTGAAGAATTCAACGCTAGTCAACGAAATTTTTTACTTTTAACCGTACTACCAGCGCCATCTTCCCGAACATCTCCAAAGCTGCTCTCCACATTTCTCTCATTTCTGTTGATATCGTAAAGAAAATCTTCTATACATTCGTTTTAAAGAGAAAACATTATTACAATGCCATTCTAAATAATCTTTTTATCGTGTTTATAGTATAAATACGACAATAAAATTTCCCGTATTTCCCAAAATAAACCGATAGACGGCCAGTTGATAATCTAACGCGACGCTGGAATCGTAACTTCACAGCTAAAAGATACATTTTTTAAGCTGCGCGTTTACATTTTTTACATTTTTAATCTCTCCTTTTCTCCCCGATATGTCTGTTTCATCTAAAGTGCGAAAGGTGCAACGAGGTGCAGATACGAGGAGCACATTCGACAATCAAATCAGCAATCGTGCGGCCCCCAAATATTCATTCGCGTCATTCGCCGCAGACGTCTACGTCGGCGAGTCGCGTCGGCATTTGCAATTTTCCATTTACATTTACAGATGCAAGCATCGGGGCCGCCTTAGCGGCGCGTCCAATTTGCTCCTCCGCCGCGATTTCGACCAGCGTATTCGAGATCCGGCGACTGTGGGCAGATGGCGTTGGCGGTGTAATGGCCTTTTCCTGTTCACGCTTGCACGAGCGAAGACGTGAACGTAAGTCTCAGGATACGAACAAACCATTGCGCCGGGATCATTTCGTGGCGAGGCAGCGCGAGGCGGCGTCGTCGAACGATCGAGGACGGGCGGCAATTCGCGGGTGATCGTGCAGGTGCGGAGAAGCGCGCGGAGGGTCGCGCGAGAGAAACACGCCGGGACAGCGGTACATGTGACCGCGTGGCCACACGTGTTTTGCGCCCAGTTTCAGACCCATCGGGCAACTCTTCGTAGTGAGTTCTTGCGCGTTCGCCTCGCGCACGGCCCATCTACCTTGGTCGCGGTACCGCGTCGCTTCGCACCGTCGCTTCGCACCGTCGCTTCGCACCGTCGCTTTCTTTCCCTCCTCGTCGCTCGCGTTTTGCCGTGCACCACCAAACAAACCGGCCCCTCCCGATAATATAAATATTTTCCTCCGACCGCGTTAACGAATTCGTCTGAACGTAGCGTGCCATTTTCTTAATTTATCAATAATCGTAAATTATTCATCGGTGCGTCCTGGTTTTAGACTCGTAGCTGGCTGAGAGCTGTTGCGTTTCTGTTATATTGTACTTTTCTTTTTCTTTTTTTAACGGGTTGGCGTGGAAAGTACTGGTCTAGTCGTGGTGTGAAGATAAGTCGTGTCACAGAGATTACTTAAAAGTTGACGCTCGGATCGGCATAGATGTGTTCCGAGATACCAGGATGTCGAGAGAACCGTTTCGTAGTTGACCAGTGCGTTGCGTTTCATGCTTCAAGTGCGAGTAATAACTTCTGATCTTTCTTCAACAGATAAACAATGGATGACAAGGAGACTTTCGACGATATGGTGGTGGCAACCACCAATACGTTGCCGGTGGCGATGCCGGCTGAGCTGCCAGAGATCAAATTGTTCGGACGTTGGAATTGCGACGACGTACAGGTGAACGATATGTCTCTGCAGGACTACATCGCGGTCAAGGAGAAAAACGCCAAGTACCTTCCACACTCGGCGGGGCGCTACGCGGCGAAGCGCTTCAGGAAAGCTCAATGCCCCATTGTGGAGCGTCTTACAAATTCGCTCATGATGCACGGCAGAAATAATGGAAAGAAGTTGATGGCCGTGCGAATCGTTAAACACGCCTTCGAAATCATTCACCTTCTCACCGGCGAGAATCCTCTGCAGGTGAGATAAGTCAAGCCTATCACACAATGCCAGGCAACAGGCAATAGGAACAGGGAATAGAATTTTTGACGCGTTGGATTCGTCGAAAATTTTCTTCCAACCAATCCAACGCGTCAGAAATTCTATTCCCTGTTCCTGTTGCCTGTTGCCTGACATTGTGTGATAGGCTTCAAGCTTGCTTCGCACTTTGGGTTTTTGTATAAATAATCATGCATTGAGGCATCTTAAAGAAGTGACTGTTATCAGTAAACTAAAATGTCGACACTACGTCGTTTTGCACAAGTTAATTTTTATTATGCTTTTGCGTGGACGCTGTTACGCTCGCTTGACTCGAATGTCCGTGCTTCAGGTTCTCGTCACAGCCATCATCAACTCCGGCCCGAGGGAGGACTCGACGCGCATTGGGCGCGCCGGTACGGTGAGGCGACAGGCCGTGGACGTGTCCCCGTTACGTCGCGTCAATCAAGCCATCTGGTTGCTGTGCACGGGCGCGCGGGAGGCCGCGTTCCGCAACATTAAGACCATCGGCGAGTGCTTAGCCGACGAGCTCATCAACGCCGCTAAGGGCTCGTCGAATTCGTACGCGATCAAGAAGAAGGACGAATTGGAGCGCGTCGCCAAATCTAACCGATAAACATTACTTTCTAAATGCGGAAAAAATAAATAAACATTCTATCTTTAAATCGTCTCCTATATTATTTCTCTCCACTGTTTCTCTCTCTCGGCGTAGGATCTTGTATGTTTTAATATTGAGGTGGCGTACATTTATTCTAATTGTTGTAATACTTGTGTCGTTAATGTTTATTTAAATTTTGAAAGGCTCGAAAACAACGTCAATTTCTAGAGCTGTAAATTGTTATTACAACAGTTTTACAATAGACTTGTTTCCTGTTGCTACACTGGTGAACTAGTGCAATAAATTAGAGTGGGACAAGTATATGTTTTCGCATTCTAGCTTACTGCACTAGTTGACCAGTGCAGGAAGAGAAAACAAACCCAATATTGGCACGTTCCGAAACTCATCGAGAGGGCATCATGGCTTCCGCCTGTGAGAGGTATACATATGACTGTATGAAGATTTGAGGTTAGAAAACTGATGGAGTAAAGAGAGATCTCCAACATAGCGAGTGTTAGGTAATACGAGCCTGACCATGGCAGGTGTACTCAAAAAGGTAATTTATGCGCGAATAAACACGCCTGATTAGGATATTTTCCGTCGCATTTCGTATCTATGGCACATTAGTCGATTCTAGTGCAGACAAAATAAGTTCCCTGCCGCAGGGACTCAGAAGTCGCTCGATTGTATCAACTCGCGTTTTCCTTGCAGTCTACGAATTTAAAAGGATTGGCCGTTTGCAAGAATCCGCACTTGGAGCTGACTCCGCTCTACCAAAGAATCCTGAGAGTGATAAGCAAGTTGCCGGAGGATTACACCTACCGGAAAGAAACGGAGGAGCTTGTCAAAAATAGATTGAAAATCGTGCAAAAGGTGAAAATCATTGCTCGTTGAAGCAGCGACTATTACCCTACGTAATAATGCTCTGTTTTGCCGTTTCTGATCGAGTGTCATGTTTTACAGAACGAAAGCGTGCAAGCTATAGAAGACAAGATAGGTTGCGGACAGGTGGAGGAGCTGATAATACAGGCGAGGAACGAGATATCGCTGGCGGAGAAGATGTTAGTCTGGAAGCCGTGGGAGAAACTGTTGCAGGAAGCACCGTCCAACCAGTGGGCGTGGCCGCCGCACAAATAATCTTAATTCGTTAAAATATTTGTACATAGCACGCAACCGATATCGATGCTGGTAGATCGCGCATTGTGCCCACGCAATGTTATGCGACGTGTGTTGTTATTTAATAAATGTCTCCCGTAACTCTAATCTTAACTTTGTAGCAGACCTAAGAAATCAAAGGCCCGGTCTACAACGAGTTGTTAGCAGGGTTGGGAAAGTTACTTTATTAAAGTATCCAGTTACAGTTACAAGTTACCAATTCTGAAAAGTAGCGAATCGTTACTTTGCAGTTACTTTCTTGCAGTAAAAATAAAAATATAAAATCTGCGTTTGAATTATAACGTGTCGATAAGAGCGTTTATGTGCAAATGCAAGGCCTAATACAATCTGCAGAGGTTTGAAAAGTATATAAAGTAACTATTAAATTAGTTACTAGTTATCGAAGAAAAATGTGACCGAGTTAAGTTACAGTTTCAGATGGAGAGAAACTAACGAAGTTAAGTCAGAATTACCAAAAAAAGTAACTGTAACTACGTTACAAGTAACGAGTTACTTCCCAACCCTGGTTGTTAGTCGTAAGCCAGAAGTCAGAACGAAATGTCGGCCCTTTTTCTTCCATCCAGAAAGGAAAAGGATCGACATATAGTTCCCAGTTCTGACTAACTTATTGTAGACCGGACCTTACAGTTGCGGATTTCAGGGCAATACAAATGGATAAGTTTCTGAAGTGTTCTTTTGAATCATGACAGGCACACACTCCAATGAAAATAGAATATTTCATATTCGTTTTAAACTCGGGCAATGTCTTGTTTGTTTCTTTTATGCTGCATATTATGAAATTTCGCGGCACGACGGTAAATGTTCATTGATCAAAATGTGTCCTTTGATTCTGGAATTGGTTTTAAGCATGCAAAAGCGCTCGTTTTCGTACATTTGGTTATTATAAATGTTCGACCGCGGTTCGTCATTATTTTCTCGACAGAATTATTCGAGCCAAAGAGAAGATCAAGAGGTGTGCTAGCAATCCAGTTAGTTCTACATTATCGATATTAACGAAATATCGAGTATCGTCAATTGTAATTTAGAAATAGTTTGCTAGATGGTGCCATCATGCAATTTTAACGTGTCTCGTGAAGCTTGCGATCGCTCGACGGCGCGAGGTGGCGCGATCATAGCGTCGTTTTACGCGTAAACACGCGATTTTCCGGTAAGTAGAAAGAGAAGGCAAAAAGCAAACACATCTTGTGCGCTTTATCGCGGACAATCCTTTGCCTCGAGAAACGCGCGGATGAGAAAAATTATAGATTAAGCACGAACTTTACGGATTTACGCAAATTGCACATGAATCTCTATAGAAACGTTAAAGCCAACAGTAGTTTTAAGTTTACCGCAAATAAAAGTTTAAAGTGTTCAAATTTACATTTTATATTTCTTATTTTTTCGAAAGTGAAATTTTATGGTTTTCTAAGGTATATTTTCCCAAGGGTAGAAAAGCAATATGGGAAATAGCAGTGGCGAAATAACATTAATTAATTAATTAAAATAATTGCGACGTTCAAACACAACAGAGGGATTTACCTTATACGGGAGGTCAATTCTGTATCTTACACTACTAGTGAAAATGCTAAAAGTGAGTAGCTTTGTCTCTTTCAAACTTTCCTCTCACTACAGTGTCTCGTACAACACAAAAGCTTGCAGCAACATTGCATATTGCAGTGTAATGGTACATAGATATTGCAGAGACATTATTTTACAATATTACTTTAGTAATGTTGTAGCAATATTATTATATTTTAAAATATTGATACAATTACGTTTGTAACATGTATAATATGTTGTTTCCTCATCTCACTTTTACAGTTTACTAGAAATGACAAAACGCGCGCTTCGCGCGCGCAGTTTGTAGTCGAGCATTGTATATTTTTTATGAATTTATATACATGCAAAGCAGTAATTGTATGCGCAACGTCAATTTAAAATAAAAAGTAATTTATCACTCACTGATACGATTCGCAGCAGCAGAGTTGTACACACATTGTTAACGTATATATTATATGTAAAACTGTAAAAATACAAATATATGATTATTATAGACTAATTATGTAAAATCGAAATTATTGTATTAAATATACTTTAGATTTAATATTTTTAAAATAGATATTTATTAAAATAATGATATAGAATACTGAAAAAGTCTTTCTTTTAAATATAAACTCGCAAAATTGTATACGTATAATTTTGTCTCTAACACTTATTCGAATCCTCGTTCGAATCATTTGAATAAATCAAATAAAAACACAGAACAGATGCTTTACTTCGTACAAGTAACAGATAACATAAAAATGTAAGACACTTACCTCACCCTTTCTCCGCTGTTGCCCGATGCCTCCTCGGCCTCCTCCTCCTCTCAGATTTCCTTGTTGCACTTACACTCACTCGTGAAAATCATCGATAGCGCGAAATTTCCGGCACTCCCGTACGCGATGTGAAATACCGCGAACACACGAAATATTATTAACTTTTGCGTTATCGGTTTCCAAGACTTTCTGTCATACAAATTACTCAAACTAACAACTTGCATTTTTGATTCGGAAGAATAGGATAATGGATAAATCACTTTCGAATTGGCTATAAAACACAACGCGCAAAGAAATAATGTAACGACGTGCAATAAGCGAATTTCTTTACTTCCCGCCCGTTCGAGTTGCGAAGAACGACAGAGCGAAGTCGTACAAATTTCTCTTTTTTCCCGAAAATGGAACAGATTACACGAAATAATTATTTGAGGAACGTTACTTGTTACTAATAAAGATGTGCAAATCGATAGCGTATTATCCCTGCATTCATCTCGATCGAGTCTTACATCGTACGTCGCCGCGCCGAGAGAAAAACAACAAAAAAAGTTGAGAATTCGTTGGCCCGCTTAATCGTCGTACGATACCGCGCCGAGTGAAAAACAACAAAAAAAACGTTGAGAATTCGTTAGCCTGCCTACGCAATGGAAAATTCCGTACTTAATATTTTATTGTATATTACTTTGTTCCGTGACTGTTGCTACGTTTTGCGTATTATTCCGCGGACTTATTGGTATTGATTAAATTAGATTAATTCTGTTCAATCGAGAAAATGTTTCGGAACAAAAATCATTGGTAAAGCCAACGGCACACGGTACTATTTTTCCTACTGGATTGCATACAACAGCCAATCAGGATGCAGAGTTTTCGATCGGGTGACTCAAAGCTGAATCCTGATTGGCTCTCGTAAGTAATCCAGTAGGAAAAATAGTATCGCGTGTCGTTGACTTAAAATACAGAATTGACCCACAGACGCCGAGTCATCGGCGTTTCTGGAACTTCCGGATCCGACGACATTGGCAATCCGTTATTTTATTGCGCGCCGGTCACATCGACATCTCTCGCGCGCTCCTCGTTCCTTTTATTCTCACGTATCTCCCGGCCCTAATAATCGCGAAACCAGCCGAGCGTGCCCTCGGTACCCGCGGTGGTCCGTCCGAATCGTTCGTTCGGATCGATCGTGATTGGGCTTTGCACGCGGCTAAGTGCGCCGACGAAAAAACGTGACGCCGAGCGCGGGGGGAGGGGGAGGGGGCCCGAGGCACCGTAATTTCCTGATCGTCCACCGAAACCTGACACGGGCGGTCTCTCCCTTCTTTTCTCCCTTTTCCCGTCTGCAAAGCGCACCGCGCTCCCGATTATTACGAAATATAAAACACACGTTGTTCGATACCGGCCTTAATAACCATTTAGCTGCACGAGCAGCCCTTCGAAAATGGCCGTAAACAAGTTAATAACGTTTATCATTTTCGTCGCACCGCGAACGATTTCCCGAGCGAGCGTCGAGTCGCGAAAGCGAGAGCGTTAAGATGACGATCGCTCGACGTCCGCGCGCTGTAGAATTGCCGCTATCTTCTTCTTATTCTTATTATAGGCACTCGGCTCATAAACAACTGAGCCGACACGGCCACGGCGAACCTTTAGTCCTCCACAGTAAACCCACGTCGAACCAATATTCTAAATAGTTAGACAATGCAATGGCCCGGTAACCGGTCCACGCGCGAGATGATGCAATCCCGCAAGATCAAAAATTAATCTTCCGTCGGAAGACGTGTGAACCGCCCAACGGCCCAGACGGGACTAGAATTGCCGCTATGATTTTTCAGAGATGCTAGATTTGACCGGGAATTGCTGGACTTGAGCAAGGAAACGTGCGCTTATTTGTAATTGGGATCGACAAGCGGAGTCTTGAGGCCTGCGTCCACGCTTTCTTTTCAAAGTTACTGTTTACGAAATTTGGATCAGTCCATTACACGGTCTGCACGGGGTTTTCCCAAGTTAGCGATTGCGTTTAAGACCGTAATGATTTTCCAAAGACTACGTAGATTTGGTTAACACTTGTAGCCGTGTAAAAGTACACGATGCGCAAAACCGAAAACGATATCAGGCAAAGGGGTTTTTCTAATTGTAATATCGTGCCATTTCGGAAACGCATTACGAATGGACTAGTCCATTTCGGAAGCGCATTACGAATGGACTAATCCATTTC
>NW_011967202.1:995769-1026326 GCF_000949405.1 Vollenhovia emeryi
GGAAGCGCATTACGAATGGACTAGTCCATTTTTTCGTAGAATTAACGTACGATCTCTGTAGACGGTATTGGCATATGCATTCTTCGATATCAACTTCAATGATCGTGCCATTGCATGAGTAGCCTCTCAGACGTGATTAAAACAGTTAATGACGTTTAGCACGTTGTTGCATTGAGAATCGATCGCATGCTGGCGTCGCGAAAGCGAAAGCGTTTGGTCAAAACGAGATGCTTGTAATGAAGAATCTCATACAGCACGCATATCTAAAAGACATCTTTCTAATAAAATAATTTATATACACAATTCCCTTATAGCATTTTCTCGTCAAATTACGCGTGATATTCATCTCGACGAATCACCGTAAAAATCAATAATACGATTGCGGATCGCGACGATTACTTAAACGCGATTGATAAACGTTAATATCTCTCGTACGAGACGACCGAGATTCTCGTAGGAGATGAAATATCCGCCTCGCTCGACTAAACCGCCGAATGATAGACTGTTTTCGACCGAGGTGTTCACGGCGATACGCCATTTCGTGGAACCAGCGCTCGGTTTTTTGACCGAGTTGTTTACGGCGCTCGGTCTATCGCGCTACGTCATTTCTTGGAATCGACGCTCGGTCTACGGCGCTCGGCGAAACACGGTCACGCCGTACGCAGCCCATACAGCGCAAAAAGTTAAAATAATGTTACTGAAACGTTGCAATGTTGAAGTATAAATATATTTTTTACGTTGAATCTAGGTTAAAGGCCTTCACACACAAAATTCCGTAAGGACGTAAAACGTAAGCGTAAGAAAATCAACAGATCGGATTTGCTACTGCTTGCGTTATTGCCTTACGTTCTCGACTGTGATTGGTCGATTTTTTTATGCTTACGTTTTACGTCCTTACGAAATTTTATGTGTGAAGGCCTTTATGTTTGCACATTGATTCTTTATGTTGCTGCAACGTTAAAACAATCTTGAATAAATTATTATTTTCTGACACTCAAGTAGACACTTAAAAATGTATAATTCTCAAATGTACACAGTTGAAAAATTTGTATTAAATTTAACAGACATCACATGTCCCAAACGGTCCACACAAATTTTTGTGTTACTTTAACAGAATATGGATATGTTAAATGATCACACTAATACTCTGTTAACATTTTAACGCAAAATAAAAGCAAATCTCATTTGAAATAAATTCTGCGTAAACTGCGCGCCGCAGCGGGAGAGTTCTATGACACGGGTATACAAAAAATGCTACACCGCATGCAAAAATGCATCGATCGCAACGGGGATTATGTAGAAAAATAGTAGAGTGTCCAGGCTCTCCAACGATGTAAGATTCATTGCAAATAAACGTGTTTTTCTTTGTGAAAAAAAATCGGAGACCTTATCTTACAATGACAACCCTCGTACATTCTTTTACTTTTATTATTAATAAATCGTAAGAGAGAATTGATACTTTGCACAAATGAACGCGTCCAGTATTACATTTAAGATGTATGACTCTCTTTCTGGATGTCACGTTTCGATTTTTACGCTTTCGTCGATATATTTCGCATTTTACAGACTCTACATATCGTTTTATTGAGATCAAGATTGCATTCTCGATTAAAATCGAGACTATATCAGGTGACGTTGCTGTACACATTAACATGCACATGTCGGATATTAACAGATTTTCTTTCCGCCATTAATATCTTTATTTTCGATGGCGTGGCTAAAGCCGACGGTACGCGATACGATTTTTCCCCACTGGATTACTTACAAGAGCCAATCGGGATTCAGCTTTGAGTCACCTGATCGAAAACTGTGCATCCTGATTGGCTCTCGTAAGCAATCCAGTAGGAAAAATAGTATCGTGTGCCGTTGGCTTAACACGGTTACAGGCCTTCACACACAAAATTCCGTAAGGACGTAAAACGTAAGCGTAAGAAAATCGGCCAATCACAGTCGAGAACGTAAGGCAATAACGCAAGCAGTAGCAAATCCAATCTGTTGATTTTCTTACGCTTACGTTTTACGTCCTTACGGAATTTTGTGTGTGAAGGCCTTAAAGTCCAGTAAGTAAGCGCGACTTAAATTTACTGCCGGATACGCGATTATACACGCTGCTGAAAGTCAACGCGCCACTGGCTGAAACTTCCGCTTTAAAAATCGGAAGGCGCCTCGCGATCTGTCATCTCTGTGCTCTCGCCCGCCTCGTCGCGATTGGTCGAGTCCGAATTTTCCAACGCGCGATCGCAGTTTCCGATCTAACGCGGAGGAGTTTAGCCACGGCAGCCGGCGGAGCCGGGGGAGTCGACGCGGCCGTCTCGCTTCGCGTTATCAATCTCGTTTCCCGCGGAAGAGAGCCGTCCTTGCGTCCCCCTGGAAAAGAAGTCGCGCGGCGGCGGCGCGCCAAGGATCCGACGCGAGGCCCCCGGGGGAGGCTGATAGAGAAGAGCGAAATGGAAAAAGGTGTACCGTTCTCCGGTCAGAGAGAGGTAAACGAGCGGGTGGCGCGACGCAGTTCGGAACGGCGCGGAGTGGGGCGGCGCGCGCATCCCCGCCACCGCGGCCCCACGGCTGCGCGGCGCGCCGTCGCGCCGCGATCTTCACTTGTCCGCGGGACGCCGCAGCGGCAGGTACGTTGGTCGCGCGCTCGCGCACTCCGCCCGTCTCCTCTCGCCGCCCTCGACCGCCCGTGTCGTGCGATGTAAACACGGCTCGCGTTCGGCAGGTGGTCGCAGCTGCGAAACGCCGCGCGCGGCACCGCGTGCCTCGAGAACGCGGAAGAAACGTCCGCGTCGCGGGCAGAGCGTCTCGCATTCGGCGGTCGACAGTGATATCGTGACAGTGCGTGACATCCGGCCGTTCGCGCGCGCAGTGCATCATTCATTCTTCCCGTCGGCGGGACGGTGCCAGTGATCTCTCCCGCGTGCTCGCCGCCCGCGGACGACTGGGTTTCGCGAGAGTCCGAGCGTCGCATCGAGGAGTCGCCGTCTTCCTTCCTGGACACACTTGGCCTCCACCCCCCCCTCGCCCGCCTGAGACAGCAGCCCCCGGCGGCGACGACAGCGTCGTGGGAAAAGGGACGACGCCGCGGATCTATCGGTGAGTGAATTGTCACAGTTTTGCATCCTTCGCCGACGCTGCTCCCGACGCGTTCGGCGAATTTCACGCTGACGGGGGATTCAATCCCGTCGAATTGAAGTGGAAAAACGAAACGCCAATTGCGAACACTGACGTCTGTCTCCGTGTCGGTCGCGCTCGGCGTTCGTAAAAGGGAGCGGAGAAAGTTCCGGCTGGTTAGAATTTTGTTTGCTTTTGTTCGTCCTGAAAATTTCAGTTGTACAATTTATCGTAGGAAAACGGAAACTTGAGCGTAAAATTGGACGTTCGCTATTGTCGTTGACACTCGTTGGTTGAAATTAATTTCAACTCCCCCCCCCCCCCCGCCCGTAAAAATGGCCGTATCTCGGATTGGAGACACGCGCGCGGCACGTAGGCGCGCTTCTAAATAACGAAAGGATTGAAACCTTAAAAGCAACGGGAGTGAATTATGCGGCGCGCCGCGCGTTCGCGGGCCCGCGTGAATGCATGAGTAATGCGTATTGAAATAACGCGATACACAATTAGCATGCTATGCCACACGCGCGGCATTTACCCGGAATAATTTCAATAGACAAATTGTCGGGTTATTCGAGCGCGCGTCACGATACACTTCGCCGCGGTGATTAATTCTCGCGGCGCGGTGGACGCGCCGATTTTTATTACCGCGCGCGTCAAAACGACAGGACAGGCAGGCATTAATATTAATGCGCGAGGCGCTCCTCTATTTATCTGCGGCCGCAAACACGACTATTATTCACAAACTCGCGCCGTCGATATTATTTTGCAAAAAGGAAAAGCGCACTTGGAATTTCTCAAAGGCTCCGGCGGCCTTGGGACGTAACACGGTTAATCTCGAAAGCGACTTGACCCGCGTGTCCGTACGGTAAAAACGTTCGATTTAAAGGCCCCGATTCGACGCACTTTCTCGAAGAGATCGAACTCGGGAGGATCGATATCGTTAAACCTAGGTCGGCGCCCCCGGAGTCCCCTGGCCGCCAACGGCGAAAAGGAGGTCGCGATTAATTTCGTCGTGAAAATTGCGGCATTCGCACGTGGGCACGCGCGCCCGCTCGGTGACACGGCGCGGCGGAGTTGCACGCCCTATTTCCATTCGTACCTTCGCCGCGTATACGCGTGTCGCCGCGCACGTGTGCCGTACCTGTGTGAGAACGCAGGTGGTATCTACGCGTACGGTACGCACGTCCCGGGTTTCCGATTAGTTTTCGACTATCTCGCGCGACGAAACGCCGCGACACGTTCTCCCGTGACTAGTCGGGTTAATATCCATCGGAGATACGTCGTTGTCGTGGAATTTTTAGAGGGAACGTGGACGCGGAAGGTCCATTACATTTTGGGCGATGCTCGGCAGCGCCTGTGGTGTGCGGTTCTGCTCTCAATATAACGCCGTTAGGAGTTTCAGAATTGCATTTGGCCGTGAATTAGGGGACTTGTCCGAATTATTCCGTTTTTCCAGGGCTGGAAAGTAACACGTTATTTGTAACGAAGTTACTTTTTTTGGTAACTCTAACTTCGTTACTTTCTTCTCACCTGTAACTGTAACTTAACTCAGTTACATTAAGAGTTACTTTACATATATTTTAAACCTCCGCAGATCGCAATAGCGTTATTTGCCTTGCATTTGCGCATAAACACCTTTATCGACACTTTACGATTCAAATGCAGATTTGATATTTTTATTTTCAAACCAAATTTATAAGATATTCTACCGCCAGCAAATATTATAATAAATAAGATGAATAATTGGACACCACTGGCAACAGGAAAACTTCCTTTATTCGCACAACGTTTCGGTTATGGGTTTTAGCCCTTGTCGAGTGTAAACTAATTTTTATTTTCATTGCAAGAAAGTAACTGCAAAGTAACGATTTATTATTTTTTTAGTAACTGTAACTGTAACGCGTTACTTTTCAGAATTGGTAACTTGTAACTGCAACTAGTTACATTTTTAGCAAAAAAAAACTGTAACTGTAACTAGATCATTTTATAAAGTACCTTTCCCAACTCTACGTTTTTTTCTACACTGACAAAAAAATTTTTTAACTAAGTAAATAGATTTACTGAAAGTTATTTTTTTACTGAAGTAAATATTTATTCTATTTACATAAAAATGTCAAATATATTAAGTAAATTAATTTAAATCAGTACATTTTCTACATTCAAATAAAGATTTCATGAGATATAGAATACTATTTATTAAATAAAATAATTGTTTTTGTTAAATAAGAAATCCAATTTTCTTCGCTGTGCAAATTACATCTTAGTAAGCATTTTATAGAATTAAAATAACATTTTTTTAATTTAAAATGATCTATTCTGTGATATTTAATAAATGCTTAAATTAAAGCAATGCATGTTTTAATTTGTTTATTATTTTTGAAGTTTAAGTTAATGAGCTATTAGGAGCCATCTAATGAATAATCTTCTTGAGTAGTAAAGTAATATATTTTTTGATCAGTGTAGAAACACGGTAGGAGTAGACATTTAAGAAACAATAATAACTAAGCACTTCCGATCGGAATCCGTTCCAAAAGTCCCGTCATATGTGCTCTGTTTAGACGTCGCGTTTCAAAAAACTTGGCGTCGTTCGTAAACCTTAATTGCACGTAATCGTCGAGGGTGACGAACCATCGTGTATTTTTAAATCGCACCATTCGGAGAGGAGGAGGCTCGAGAAAGCGAAAGGGTGACGAAAGGGAGGAATGGAGCGTAAGCGAAGAGGAAAAGAGGTACGGCGAGTCTCTCGCGATCCGCTGCCGAGCCATCGATCGTTTCGCAGTGACTATAAATCCCGAAACGGCGGATCGGCGGCCCATCGGGGGCCGCGTTTAGTTACGGCCGCGCTCGTTACTTGCCAAGCCCGAGTGCCGTCTTGTACGCACGTGCGTCTCGCACGACACACGCACACGCGGCGATATTGCGCGTGTCGTACGCACGGTTGGGAGAAATTTCGTTTTCATCGTGCGCGATCCAGATTTTTCAGCGCCAAGAGTTGTTGTTGTTTACTTGTAATAATTGCCAGCTGCAGGTGCTGAACCTGTGCGAGAGAAGCGGTTATTGCGGCCGTGCCGCATTACGGGAACGCGCGGCTGATTATCCTCGTGATTTATAGGCCTTAAACGTGGGAAAGCCGCCGCTTTTTGCGCGTTACGTTCTAAATTTTTAACTCATTTAGGCTAACGATCGATTTAACCCCGAAAACGATATTACGACGTTCGGGACACGCAGCTATCGTTGGAGATTATTTCCGAGGTCGGTGAAACGTTTCTCTCTTTTCGTAGCTCATCTTGAAACGTGTTCCTATTTAATCCGCTAATAATGGCGGAAACTCTTTTATCGAATACCATTAACGGAAACTCTTCTATCGTCTATTACGATGGCAACTTTGTCGGCTGGCGAAAAGTTCTCTAAAAATATCTTGGAAAGTTTTTGTGTCTTGTCTTATTGTAACTGGAGGTCGAAAGCGGAGCATGAAAGGTTTGCAGTTTAAAGGTTTGCTCGAGAAGAATCGGCGATAATTAATTCAAAATACAGAAACCACGAGTTACGTACATTTACGCGAATGTTCTCAAAACTGTTCCAGTCGAGATAAAATTATCCGTGACGGAACCTCATGTCGAGTACGGTGGAATTATTTTGTACATCTGATCGAGTCCCACCGTGTCTTGTTTTCCACTCGGCGTGAAAAAGACGGGCGCAGATCGCGACGGATATTTCCAGGTAAAAAGAATAGTCGCGCGCGGCGGGCGAGAGCCTAAGGCGAAACAATGCCGACGGAGATGAGCGCATCTTTCCGCTTGCAGCCAAACACAATGCGCGATTTTTACGAGCACCGGTCGGTGGAGGAGATGTTATGGCTTTCGCGGGGTATAACCGAATGAGAAGTGGCCGGACGCGGACAGCTGAAAAATTTTCGCACGACTACATCTCCGCGCGAGATTCCCCTGCACCGCGGCTCGCCTATAAACGCCCGTATTCCTGCCGCGTCTCCGGAATGTCGTTTCCCTCCCGTCGCCGCATCCTGCGAGTTTTCCCGCTCCACATTCATTTCCCCGCGCGTGTCACTCGCCAATAAACTAATAGCCAATTCGGTTGCTTGCACCAGCGCGCACTGAGTGCACACTAAGGCTTGTTTATACACAGAGAAAAAGGTTTCTTTGGATTTAGTATTCTTATTTATTTGATCGAGATTTGTTTCACTGAAACAACATGTGCTTATACGAAACATTATTTGTTTGAATCAAAATTTAGTTGTTTCATTTAAACAATGTCTATTATTTGATAGAAAAAATACTATTATTTCAAGTAATATCTATCAATTAAATAATTGTATTATATGGCCAAGCGCCTCTAAAGTTCAGTGCTGCCACTAGATGGCTGCCGAACTCGTAAGTAAAATCACGGCGGTCAGACAGAAAGCGATCCGCATCGGCAGACGCAGTCTGATCATCTAAGTAATAGTCTATTCTTTATAGTTGATCATAGTGTACTAATTCAGTGTTTATTTTTCTTCTTCTATATGAAGAGAAAATTATACTGTAGAGGGAAAAAGATGTATGTACATTTTTTCACATATTTTTTATCAAAGGATAATGTTGCTTGAATAAAACAGTAACATCATTTAGAATCTAAATTTTAGATGATAGAGAATATACCTTTTGTTTCAAACAAATATCAAATTTTTGTTTGGATACAACAAAATTTATTAAATCCAAAGAAATTGTTTTCTACGAACGGAGAGTTTGCTTATTGTCACCAGTAATGATTAAAAATTGAGACGGGAAACTTGTAGTCAACCCAACTGGCTAATTATTTAATTGATTTATTACACAACGTTTCGACCCTATTCTTTTGGGTCCTTTTCGAGTGATACTGCAAAAACAACGCAGTTATGAACAATGTAGGTTAATACATAAGGATTTAGTTAAATAGTTAAAAGTTCAGTAACGCACCTAAGTCAATCATCGTCGTCAAATAAGACAGAGTCGAGTTATAAAATATGTATACGTGTGAGCACTGTGGTAGCTGAGCTCGAACTAATTTGTTAGTCACGTCTTAAGAACAATACAAGGTGATTTTGATTTTGTTTTCTCTGTGTAGTCAGTTCTCATATTTAACTTGGTCTTAAATACATGTTCAAAGAGTATATAGTCAAAAAATGATGGGTGTAAACGTTGTACAGATCATTTTTCTGGATAAGAAATATTGCAAAAGGAATTTAAGACGATCTTTATATATAAGAATTGACTGTAAAGGCTTCGTGTACACTCAGTGCGCACTAGTGCAACCAACCGAATTCGCTACAAGTCGGAAGCGCTCTTACCCCTTTTTACCAGAGGGGAGATACCTTTTACCGATCATCTTACTTTAACAAGTGGTTTATTATTTTTTTTCGGGATGATCCGCGATAAGTTTCCGCCGATATGTATCTTACTCGCCGCAACGCGTACCAAATCCCCGTGAAACGTCTCGAGGTGAAGTAGGAAAAGTCCCCAAAAATGTCAAAATGCGGTTGACGCGTCGGCGAAAGACCAGCCCTTCTCTAATTCGGTCGCCGCCAGACGATCGTTCGGCGGAAACGATGCGCGGATCTGCAGATCTCTGGTCGACAGAGTATGGAAAATGACCGCGGAAAGGTAGCCCCTCCGCATTGGTAGAACGTTAACGTGCCGTGACGTTGCCCCGTTAGAATACTCGGCGGCGGCCTACCATCCGCGTTCGTGCGCCGATCGTGAACTTTATATTTGCACTCCTCCCGTCGCGCCGCTCCGCGCCGAATCCGCATCTCGCCCTCCGCGTCTCCGATAGCCATCTTTTCTCGCAAAGCCGGCGGTTTCTCGCGGCCCGAAATTCGCGGCCCCCTTTGAAAAGTCCATCATTCACGCTCGCGAGTGTCCTTTTTCACACCTCGCCTAATTTCAGCAGACGCGAGTTAACGCGGCGTAACGTCGCCGCGAAGGTTTCGTCAGCGGGCGACACAGGTGTTCTTATTTCGCGTATTGTATTATACGTGCGTTCCATTGTCTGATGATTACCCTTGCGTTGTATCACGTGGAGGAAAGGATGTTATTTGCGCATTAATCACGTTATCGTGCCGTGCGTCTCGGTCGTTCGTCTTGCGAAACCGTATGATTCTTCATTTCAGTCGAAAGCGATATGATTATTCCTGATATTCAAAGTTTACGCGTGCCTGAGAGGCATCGTAAATCCAGATAGCGTGAATCAATATAATAAATCAACGGGTAATGTAACCGCGAATTCGCCGCGTTTATACGTACCGGTTAGCGTCGTAATTAATTGAACGTACGCGGGGAATGTAGCGATGGCGCGCTCATAGATTCGCAAACGACGCCGAGGTAAACTCGCGGAGCGCCCTGAGACGCGCCGCGCATAGCGGTTTTCGCGGTTTACGCTCGTAGGCCGAAGGTGAGACGAAAATTGAATGACCGTCGCGAATGAAACGCGGCGGAGGATATTTGGGAGAGGGCCGCGACGATGACGGCTGCACGCTGGAATTTCTCGACGAAAGACCGAATCTGAATAGCCGTCGGTAAATTAGTAAGGTGCGTATCAAATATGACGGTTGGAATAAACGGTGACCCGCTGCGCGTTTTCGTCATCCGGCTTTTGCGCATCGGCGACGAGAGGCTGACTCTGGCCGCGCCGCTCAAGGCGATGGCGTCTTGAAGATTAGCCGCGCGTGTCACCATCGACGATGATCGATTTGCTTATTGAGTTTACGCATCGTGATGTATCGACGCGACTTACATGCTGCTTACGTAATGCCCGGCGTTGCTTTTACATTCTTTGAGTGTAAATCTTGTATCGACGTTGGTACGTGTCGGATAAAAGACGAAGAGTGTCTTAATTGGGAAATTGATGGGCCTTTTTATTAATAACACATTTATTATTACTTCGAAAATGTCCTTAATAGAAAGCTTGACGAGAAATATACCGTCTATTAATATTGTAACGTGCGAAGACTCGAATTATCCGCGCGAGGCATTAATTAATACGTGTGGCTATGGAGACGAGAGTAAGAGGTCAGAGTCTCATCCGAGCGGCATGACTTGGCGTTCCAGCTCTCACCTTTTGGATTTTGTGGGTCAAGCAGGTTTCAGGTTAACGATTATTGCGCCTCTCGCCTTCCGAAAGGTGATCGATACCATCTCCACGTGACGGATAACTGAATTAAAATGAGATGAAAGCCATTCCTCCTTTTCTCTCTCTCTCTTTAAAATACTGCCTGCTTTCCTTCTAAATAATTCGCAGTCGCGTTCGTTGCCGGCCAAGTTTGTCGCTAAAAGCGATAACAACGAAATAACATTGTAAAGACGAAACAGCTCGATCGAAGACTGTATTCGACAGGACTTTTATTTTTAATTGTAAGCACTTGACGCGATTTGCATCCCGCACTCCCACGCGGCGGTTATCGCCACGGTAAAGCAGCCCGTGCCGCGGATCTCCGCGGATTCTCATCTCGTTTGGGTTGCCGGTAACCTTGGTACGCGGAAACGAGACCTTGGCGTGTGCAGACCGCCATAAACTCTTACCTAATGTTAAGGGGCTCGGGGAGATAAGGGCAACGCGCGGCGCGAATGGCGAGCGCGCGATATAGCGAGCCTCGTTCGTCGTGCTCAATGGCTCGAGACTTTCACGAGCATTCCTCACAACCGACGCGTCCTCCGCACGTTCTCTCTCCGCGCGAGAGGCTCCTCTCGACTCGGAGTCTCCTCTTTTCTCTTTCTCTCTCTCTCCGCTCCGTTCATCTTTCAGCCGCGTTCTCCACCTGCCTCGCCCATCTTCGACTGCCGCGCGCGCGTGTTCGCTCGCCGCCTGCATTTCTGCGAGGCAGCGAAGGAACACGAGCAGCGCGTCGCGGAAGTCCCGTTTAACCTCTCGAACTCTGATTTACGAAGCGCCCGGTTCGCCCGTGGAATGTTCATTTGAGATACAATGTCGGCGGTACCGCTACACGCAACCGCGAAGACACACTCGTTAACCCTTTCGAGTTAACGCCCGTTAACGTGAAATGACGCCGGCACTCTGGGTGCGACCGCACGTGTCTCTCGGAGCAATCCATAAATTTTGAACTGTATTAGCCGCAGGTTTCACTCCAGGCAACTCCGATACGCGCTATTGCAATTCGACGGCGCATATTCCGCGGTATTTTGCTCTCCATCATTATTGTTGGAGCATAAATTTGTTCGCTGCACGTGTCAGGGACCACCAAGACCGGTGCTCGAAATAGTTTTGAATATACATAAGTCAAGCATTCTTCACAGCAGAGCGACACTCTTTTCTTTTTTAACGAGACGTTCCCTCACTTTCTCACAATACGTGTATACGTATATGTCATTCTGTGTTCGATCTCTCCTAATATACTCGTGCATATTTAAAGGGGGGAATTTCGTCATCGAGAGAGAAGCCCGCGTGTCTCACGGTTCTACATTTCCGGTTTATCTTTCCAATAAGCACCGGCTGCTAACGCCTCGCTTCTTTTTAAGCCGGGCAAACAACTTCCGAGGACCGTAGGTCAGGAGAGATCGTAAATCTCCACCTTAACTGAGACGCGATCTCGGTAAACTTTCGTGAAGCGTGCGGAGCCTAAAAAGCGCGGCTAATATATTCTGCCCTAGAGATCCTTGACGTGGATTTTTTTCAAGTATCGGCTGCGCACTGCACATTCATGCGCAGCAGCGTAACACTCGTTTAAACTGTTTGAGACGTCCCAGGTTGTTTTACAATTTCGGGGATAAACTTTTTGCTATACATATCAAATTGAAAAGTACACCGTTCAATTTGTGGCGTTGAATTTGACTCGACGAGTAATCGCCACTGCTCCTACCCAATTATTTTTAATTATCACGTGCTTATTCAACCTATTTTATCTTTTGGTTCTTTTTAACCTCGACGTTTAATTAAATTAACGACATTGAGTGGATGTAGAGAGAAGCGAAATATGAAAAGACTTTGCACGATATTTCTGTTTGTTAACATTCGCATACATAACTTTTAAAGACGAGTATTTATAACGCCAGTGTTTTCTCGGTCATACCTGGCGTTTTTAATAATACAGAAAATTTCTTGCGAAAAATATTACCTCAGCCATCAGGGTTTGAACCTGGACCTCCCTACACTCCAGGCGGGCGTCTCACCAATTCGTCCACCGAGGCACATGATAATTTGACGCAATAACAGTATAAAGATGTTGTCTACGTTGAAGTATTTATACTAAGTACAATGTTAAAAATCATTTAGAAAAGAATGACGTGGGCGTTTTTGATTTCGGGCTCCTCGATCGTGTGTAACGTTCATATTACTTGAATATGCCGATATACCTGCGTTACATGATATTTACGTAGGAGAAAGTCGGACAAGGCGAGGAGGTGCGATGCGTTTGATTTACGTAAATAAAAATGCCGATGTGTAACCAGCCGGCCACGCTCATATTTGATCGCCACGGCGATGGAAAGGCGGATGTTAAAAGGATCCGTGCCGCGAGGGAAATTGCGCGACACGTAAGAACGAGCGCGCCTCGCGCTCTCGTGCCACGTAAGAGGGTAAAGCTCATTTCCCGCCGCCCGCGTCGGTCCCTTCTTCATTCTTTGCATCGCGTGTGGTTTCCCAATGGTCCGGGACCGAGCACGAGCGCTTATTCAAAATGAAATTGCCCGAGCAGTTCCCTTTCGCCTTACGTATTCGTATTCACTTTGCCGGGGAAATTATTTCAGACGAGATTAGATCGCACAGTTGTACGACGGGGCTTTAATATTGTTTCAAAAGTTGACTTCCTCGGAAGAGTTTTAATCCATTTTTGCCTCCTCTCTTTGGAGACAAGTACGTGTAGCGACATTTATTAATATTTTTTAAATCATATTGTTACGTCTAGCACATAAGTATGTAATCTGACGTCCTCATTTTAGTCCAGTGAGCCTAATGGCATTTGACCACGTGTCGTATGCCGACTAGAAGCTGTAGAATGCACTTGAAAAGGGCCAAAACCCATGGCCGAAACCTTGTGTTCATAAAGTTTCCCCGTAGCCAGTTGTGTCGGATTATTCGCCCTGATTTTTAACTAATTACTGGCGATTCAATATTCGCAAATTTTGCTTTATTAACATTTGTCGTTTCAAATATAAGTTCGGAAGGTGGGATGCACGAGTATTTTCTTTTTAGTTAACCGCGGAACATTTTTTTGGAGCGAACTCGCTAAAAATGGCGTCGAGTCGTCTCAGTTCTCAGCCACCTGAGAGTAATGCGAATGAATCGCGGAATTCCCCCGATTAAACCGTGCTTTTCGTTTACGATAGGTCGTAAAACAGCCCGCGCGGCGATGCACGTGGGAGCGAAGAAAGCCCGGGTATTTCTAAGGATTAATATTTGACGTGTGTCTCGGTCGTTCACGAGCGCTAAACACCGGCGCGCCGCTCGAACGGTTTCCATGCAATATTCATCGAACCCTGAATAGCGGTAGTGCCGTGTGTGTATTCCCGAGAAATGATTATCCTTTGAAAGGATCTGCATTCCAGCGGGCCCCTTTTTGCAAGGCCGGACATTATGGTCTCGATGCGGTTGCGTAACGTACACACGCGCGCGCGCGCGCGAGAGCCCGCGTCCTTTTGGCCTCATCAACGTCGCGCACATTTCAGCTCCATTTCATTTTCGTTTGTTCCCCGTGAATAGCGTTGAATTTCATTCAAGAGGAAAAAAATTTATTGTGCAATAAAATTAGAACGAGAGAGAAAGAGAGAGCGAGCGAAAGAGTCTGTAGATCTTTTATGCCGCGACATTTAAAGCACCGAAAGAATTGGCTTTAAATTGCCATGATAAAAGACTACCGTTTGAGACAATAGACATTCTCTGCTGGAAAATACTCAATTTTACGTATTTTTATATTTTACGTCCTGTATTCTTTCCGCTACCGAAAGAAAACAGCGAGTAGTCGCCGCTGCGCCTATTCAATATGTCATTAATTAACTAATGCACAGTGAAGTGAAAAGAAACCATAAATGGGTTGAATAAACGATGTCGTTATTCTTTTAGCTACAATTTTTATTGTATGTTAAAATAATAAATTTTACTACGCGTGAAAGCATAAAAATAGCAACGTGTCGAGCGGCGGTGACTACTCCATTGAGTTAAATTCAACACCACAGTGTACGTATGTCAGTAAAGAGCCGGCAATAAATATCGACGGATCGTTTAGCTAGCTAGTAATTCCTGCGTTAATTGTCGCTTGTTTCAACCGGATGGCCAATTGACATGCCCCCGACATCGCGCCGACGCGAATGTAATAACTTGGCGCTAACGTAGCGCACGTGCGCGCGTCGACTGCGAATTCGAGATCAGCGTCTTCCTGCAATTATTCCAAACTCGTCACGTCCCAACGGCTGAATAAGCGGCCGAAGAATCGGACGGGAACGTGCGCCGTGCGATCCTCCCGATATCCGTACGCAACTCGGCGATGTTTTGCGGAGAGGAAGTCGCGCCGAGCCGCGGGTGACTTGTCGGCGATGCGTAACAGCTTTATTAACGCGACACGTAACGCACCGTCATTAATGCCGCGCAATTGAGTGATTACTAGAGTACACTGCGCACGCCGTAATTCACAACGCGGCTGCGCGACCCGTCGCGCCAATTTTTCGCTCCACAGAATTCGATCTCCTTTTTTATGAAGCGGAAAATTGTCGGCTTCGCGTCGGCCGTGCACGCGCTGTCTCATCACCGCTGATTGTTTTCTCAATTAGAGTTTCAATTTAGATTATCTCCTCGGCGAGAGCATCTCGGACCTGAAGCAGAACTTGACGTCCGGTTCCCGTCTTTATCATTCGAGAGACACTTGAAAGCCCAATCCCCCTCGCTGTGTTTTACGAGTATTTTTCTTTGTAGAATTTAATGCGATGGCTTACGTATTCATCTCGCGCGTACGCATTCATGCGGGGATACGTGTGTGCAGTAAAAATAAACGCATCGCGTCGGCGATGCGCCGGTCGCATCGACGTTTATTCGCAATTGACCGAGTCGGTCGGGGAACAAGGAAGCCGCGAGTGAAGCTGGGTAAAAGGGCAACGTTATGGTCGTAGGAGAGGAAAACGGCGGGCAAATGCGGAAAGGGAGACGCGAGGGGACTAATGGTCCTGGGTGTACAGATACTTTCGTGAGCGTTCATCGGCAGATAGATGCAATCGCGCGGAAACGTGGCTCGTTGCGCGCTGCGCCGCGCCTGATCGCGACGTAAAAGTCCCTCGGCCGCGCGGCAGAAATGATTATCGCTCCTGCGAGTCGAAGAAAACTTACGCGTGTATACAGGCGTAATTATATGTGCATATCCCGGCATGTAACACACGGGCTGAAACGGCCCGTGAGCGCTACGAGCAAATAGCTGCGAGAAAGAGGAGGAGGGGAGAGCAGAGCGCATCCGCATGCGTGCCTAACCCGCGAGTGTGCTCGCGCTCCGAGCTCGGCGATTATTTTCTCTTTACGCGGCGATTGTTGGAGAAATCGTGTTATAACTTAATCCGCGCCCTCGCCTTATTAGAATCGCGACTTTTACTCGCTCGCGCATCGCCAAACAAAGGCTGGCGCGCGCGCGCGCGCGTATCGAGTTTTCCGAGCTGATAAAAGAAAGGCAGTTCTAGTTGGCGATCCCCCTTCGGCTCGTCTCTCTCCTTTCTATATCTGCCGGACAAAACGCCGCGTCGCCCGGGTGATTCATTCCCTCGAGCACGGTCGCTGCGCCGGAACAGTTCCATTTTACGATGTTCATAAATATGCGAGATGCGTTCACAAATTACAGCGAGACGTTCTCGCGCACAAAGGTAGAAAGTGAGTGCCCCGCGCGGTACGTGGCGCGGCGTTACTCTATCAGATCGCCTCTATACCGCGAGCGAGGACGTTGCGCACGTAAACGGCGTACCGGCGCCTATTGTGCCTCCGGCTCGGGGCGATCGTACGTAATGTGTTTTGGTCGGATCCTAATCTCGACGATGGCTCCTTTCGTATGGCTCGTGCGCCGTATAAAACGCACACGCTTCCTCCGGCAACACGCCTCACGTGTCCGGCATAGCTGATCTCTGCGCGCGGCGCATATACACTCGTACACATTCGACATATTCGACTCCTCGCCTCCCTTCGCCACGAGCACGCCACCTCCTTTGTTCTCCTCTCGTCCCGCGGCGGCGTGCGTAATATTGTACGTACGTATGGGAATGTGTGTCAGCGAAAGTAATGACGGGGGGGGCAACGAGCCGAAAAGTACACGGCCCTCCGACGAATCGGCCGTGATTCCTTAGAAATTACGCTTCGATCCTAGCCATCGGAAGTCTGATCAGTGATAGTAATCACGGATTGTAATGGCACGCGGGATTGCACGTGACCTTCTGTACACCTGTAGTCTTGCCGTCTACAAATTATATGTTTAATGAAGCTAATCTCCAGCCGAGAAACGCGGCTCCTATAGATTGTAGTGAAGAAATGCGAATCTTCTCCAAAGTATCTAATAGTCGAACTGCGATGTAGCATGCGTTAAGATGGCGATCGGGGAGAGAAGAAATTGCTCTACCCTCTTCCTAGTCTCCAGCGACGATAGTGTAGTAATAAGGGGGGGGGGATGAACATAAATGGTCATCAATTTGCCTGCCACTCTTACTTTGGATTCAGACAATCTAGGCGTAGTTGAGCTCGGCCTGATCGATTTTAGCTTATTTTACTCGGTTCTCGGCGTAAGAAAAGATGTAAGGAAAGGAGGGAGCGCCATTTTGCCACCAATTTGCTCCCCGCTCTCACTTTTCCCCTATCGTGGCGCGCTTGCTAAAACGAGAGAGAAAGAGAGAGTTAGACGCGTAGACTTTAGCAATTGCGTTCAATTTTAGATGCTATTTTACGCGAGCGTATCTACGAGGGAGGAGGAACGAGCGCATAGGGGAGGAAGAGTTATTCCCTGCGATCTACAGATCGACGCGTCGACGAGGAACGTGGCCGGAGGGCTCGTACACCACTTTAAATCGGCGAGAAGCGAGAAAGAGAGGTGGGATAGGGGGAAGAACGGTGGCTAGGCGGTACCCGGGCACCTTCCGCGCACGTACCCGGGCTCCCATGGGCTCTCTTTCTCTCTCTCTCTCTCTTGCACGCGCGCGCGCGCGAGCCACCATCGGCTCCTCGTTCCGCGTAGTCCATCGAGATATCCGAGCCTATAAGTGATCTTAATGACCGCCGCTGGCTATAAAGTCCGAGATTCCTCCGCACCGGCAGCGGATTCCACCTCGCGCACTCCCCTAACGTTACGTAGCCCCGGCGCAACGCCGCCGCCGACGCCGCCGCCGCCGCGCACACACGCACCGTTTGCATAATGATTCGTAATGACATCTTACCGATTTACAATCAATCGATCCCCGCGCGGGCGGATAAGCTCGCTCGATTTCGAGGTGCGCTCAAATTGGCGATAGATTTTCGCGTACGAAATGCGAGATAATATCTGGATTTATGGCTCTGCCGGAGTTAAGGAACGCACACGCAGGGATAAATTGATTACTCCAATTATATCGAGACGGTGATGGATTACTCGTAATTATGACTGTAGACACTGGTATATGTGCCTGAGGTTCCGGTTGTATCTGTAATGACTCTTAATGATATCTATCCCGCGATCGATTGACCCGGGGAATCGAACGAGCTCGAGATAAGCTCGTTCGATTGCAATTGTTACATCTGTAATAGATTGAAAAATTAATATATCTAAATTCATAGCTTTCGTACGATTCGCAGGCGCTTAATGTAAATATAGAGGAGTAATTTGATTAATCTAATTATATCGAGATAACAGGGAATTGCAATTCCTTGTCAATTACAGGTCCTAAACAATTACAGCCGTAGACATTGGTAAATGAATCTGAGTAGGTGTGACGGGCAGTAATAGATTCCTCTTTAATACAATTGAGTGCTAGAAGACACGACGTCTGTTTCGATTCAGTCTGGTTGGAAGATTAGTGAGGTACTATGTTGGTTAAAGCATATTCCGTGACGAAACAGCTTCCTACATTACACCTGGCGACTCTATTGTATACTTGCATAATGACTTCTACTGGCATCTTACTGATTTACAATCTATAAATCTTTGGCCATGCAGCTCCAGATAAGCCCGTCTAAGTCTTGTGTGTTACCATTGTTAGAGATTGATGGCGAGTATCTTTTATTGCAAGTTTAAATCTCTAGATCGACTGCCGATAGTCTTCGTTGAGCACATCATCGAGTGGCATTATATTATAATAAGGTAGAAGACAAATGTATAAACGTGAAAGTTACGAAGGAATAGATATTTTACCTCGCACTATTAGGAAACAAAATTACTAGGATAAACCTCGTGTCATGTACGACGATAAAAATATATTGTTCTTTTGTGATTTTGTATCGCGTTACCTATTTTTGAACGTAAAAGGTAATTCAAAATGTGATAAACTCTTACAACTTTTCTTTATCATAACAATAGAGACATTTACTCAAATTATTCTCCATTTTACTCGAAACTTTTCTTGAAAGTTTACGAAGAAATACGCAAGTATCCTCTTTTCTGCATCCGTTTTTCCGTATGAAATTCCTCGCGATAACCACATTAGTTGGAAAAAGCGGAAACGCGTTTCTTCCTCGACGAACAAACTCGCCGCTCGTCGACTCGACGAGGTGACTCGCGCGAAATTATCGCGAGCATCGTGCGTAACGCGAATTGCCAAGAGTCTCTCTCTCTCTCTCTTTCTCTTTCTTCTCTTGCCGTTGCCGGCCGATCTCTCGATCGATAGTGGTTTTCTCGTGCAATGTGATTTCTTATTTTCTCGCGAATGCGCCTTTTCGGGTTTGCCCGCGTGCCGGTTGGCTTTGCCTTTCACGCGAAAATCGGGACCGGTTCGCCGCGTTCTCCGCGCTGTCGTTCCATCGTTGGCGTCGTCTTCTTTGCGCGACTTTGATCGCGCCTCAAACGGTGGTGTCACGAGTGCTCGATCCATTCTCTCTCTCTCTCTCTCCCTCCCCCTGTGTTACTGCATGCAGGTTCTCTCGCGGTATGCGTCGGACCCGGGCCGAGCGAAAGTGAGCCACGTTCTTTCCAGAGATGCCGATGTTATTACGGAGTATTGATACATTCGGATTGATGCTTTAACCTTTCGAGGTGTAAGATTGCGATAGTATACGATTGGATACTTGGGTTCCTCGATAAGATATTGTTTCCATCATTCATGCCATTCTTTGACATCGCGAAAGACATACAAATATATTGCTCTCGGTTAGAAAGATATTAAGTTGTGGAATGGGTGGTAGTGTACGATATGCGCGCGAAATGCGAGTGAAATAATAATAATTGATTGGAACGAAACAGTCAAAATATTTCCAGGAGAGAAAAGAGCGTTCATAAATCACTGAATTACATTTATCTATGGCATTATCGTTATTTGCGCGTCCCACATGAGAAATAACGTTACGCAAGAGAAATTACATCTAATACCGCAATTACGGTAGACATGGCAGCGTCCAGTATTTCAAATGGACTCTTCATTCATGGGCACTTTCATTAAAAAGAATCGTTGTATTAAATTAATACACGATTTAATGCACGACGTAATGGGAATTAATAACTTACCCATGAGCACGGCTCAGCTTTCATAATAATGCATCATAATTGCATCTTACTCTTCTTTTTTTGCCACTGCGTTTTTCTAGATTTGAATTTTCCCGTGATCTCTGAAAATACGAAAGTCATTTCGAGCACCCGCGGCGACTCTTTCTACCTCATTTTTCACGGGCGCAGTTGTGACACGTTTAATTAGCAATGGATTTCCATATACGGAGTAAAGTGTGTATCTCTCGAAAGAAAATGTAGCCTACTTTACGCGGCCGTTTGGAAGTAGAAGTAACTTTGCGGCATTAAATCGCATTCATTCGATACATCTGTACTATTGTTTCCTCGTCCCATATAAGGAAACGGCGTTACGCAAGGGAGATTATACCTAATATCGCAATTACAATAGCGGCGTACTTGCGCGCCGACGATTACGATCGTTCACATCACACAGAGCGCGCGGCTATGAGCGGCGTCGATTGCCCGACTCGCCGCCGCTCGTATACTCCGTGCAGGTCCTCCCGTGCCATTCGCGGAATGCGCCGCCGACACGCGGAGGTCGTGTCGAACGAACAAAGCGAAAGTGAGTGCTCCCCCGATGCGTGAGCGATCGCACGCAAAACGCCGCACGATGTTGCTAAACACGTCCAAAGACTCGAGTAAAGTCAGAGATGCAGGAAGGGATCGGTGAACAACGGGAAAAAAATTAACACAGCAGCGTATTTCTCTTATTGCAATATATTTATCTTACTTAACAATTACATTCTCGTGACAAACACTTTTGGTACAATGCCCTTCTTGAATCGAGATTGAAAAAGTTGAGACTCAAAATAATTTACGTAATTTTGTGCCTCGGTAGTAGTCGCTATTTTTTAATTTATTTATACTAATTCTACAATCAAGGATTTCGTCACTAAAATAGCGCAAAGTATAGGTACATGACAACGTTGCTTCGTGCTTCTTCGCTACATTAAATTTATTATGTCAAGCAAATTACGTCGAAAATATTTGATGTAATAAAACTGTAATTTTTTTTATGTTGATAATTTCGTAGTTGTGCTTTATCGTCGTTCTTCGTTTAGACGCTTTACTTCGGAATTCCAATTCATCAATTGGAATTCTTCAAGTTCCTGCCGCCTCGTTCCTTACATTTTAAAAGAGTAAAGAGGGATACCAACTACAACTTCCACACGCAGGCGCAAGTATACTCACAGGCACGCGTGTGCACGTATTCGAAACCCGAGCGCTAACCGAAGTGTACACACACGTCGTCGGCTCGTGAGCGATAAGCCGAGGAAAACGAAAGTGAGGTGGGTCGGGCTGAATTGTATCGAATCCGTGAGATCGTATCCTTGGCCTGCGATCGAGCCGCCTCGGTATTCCGGCAGTGCCTGGCTAATTATACAGTCGAGAAAATATTTAATTCGAGGGAGCCTTTTCACTCGGCGCATTCTGAAGGTTTATTAACGACTGAACGTACATTGCTGTCACTTATTTCCTGAAACCTCGCGTACAACTCATGCTGAATAAATTGCGGAGATTTCAATGCGGAGAGCTCGGCGCTGGAGATTTCAACGCTTGAAAGTCGCGTAGGGACTTGAATGTTCCGTGATATCTCAATGTATCGCCGTCGTTATCCATGTATATTGGTACGCGTATGCATTATCTACGTACAAACAAAATAAAATTTGTATTTAAAAATAGCAATAAAAATTCCACTGTAGAATGGAAAATGAGTTTCCGCTGCTGGAACGTATCTTCCTCGGATTAGCCTGTATATCTGTCGTACACCTGAAACCTGGTCGTAGTATGTCGAACAGAGAGGCACCGTTATCGCTTACGATACGTTCTTGCAGCACGAATAGCAGTTGTCCGCTCCTCGAGCCTTTCTGGGATACTGACGGCGCACCAAATTGCATATCTGTACGTAAAACTTGCCTTAAAGATGCGGAACACGTTCGTCTTTATGAGCAGCTTTGCCGTCCCATTAGAATAACAATAATAATGACTCGCTTATTAAGCCCCTTCGGAAAACAGACGTCAATTGTCCGCTATTAACCTCAAGATGCCTACCCGGAGAGAAACTGTCAGGATTCCATTAACATACTTATATTTTCAAACTGTGAAAAACACGATTCTCATTTCGCCTCGCACTTTACATTCCAAGGCTGGATTCAAGCAGATTGGCAACGAGTGGTGCGTAATGTCTAAAAATTGTTGCGTAAAAGATTAAATTATAAGCACAAATCAATGAGAGAATTATCCTAGGTGGAAATACCACGAATTAGACACTCTCTCGTTCGCGATCCAAGTCACGTTTGTCGAAGGGGGTCGCGAAAAAGTCGCAGATTACATAATGAGAGTGCACGCACGCGGCTTACTTCCGTACAGGAAAAACGCTCTGGATGCATTAGGATACGATGCGTGGGGAGGGGGGGGGGGTGGGCAATATGCGCTGGTCATACTGATCGATCTGGAGAAATTCGCAGTGCCATTTTGTCCCGGAAACGTTGCAGCGAGTTGCACATGCGACCGCGGTACCGTTTTGCGCGACCAACCAGGCAAGTGTGCCGATCGGCGTGTTGCAGCGAAGAAAATTCAGGTTCCGTCGACTTTAAGTACGCATACGTTAATCCGATTTATTCAACGCGCGGTTAATGGGCATTGATCACTGAATAAATTAAGCTAATCGTGGACGTTAGGGAGATAAAATGGGGAGAGTATAAAACTGCTAATTCCCCAATAAAGTTTACCGACGTTTCGTAGTTTCCGATGTTGCAACGAAATTTTAAGTAACGCTGCCTGCACCGGTCGATGTTTTCGCGCGGTAATTTTGCCACTAATACCACGATATTATTAGCGCGCTATAATTTACCGGCGGAATATTGTCGTCATGATATTATCTTGGTGACAGAGCCGTTATTTTTGCTGCGAAACATACGAATTATCTTTCTACGTGGAATTTACGCGGAATAATAATCATAATTTATGCACAATGCGTAATTCCAATAATGACCACGTGCTTTCCCTTGCTTTCTCCGGTTTTTTTTTTCAAGTAAAGCATTTATTTGAGAATATTAAAGTTAATTTATATCTCGACGAGAGAGACGTTACGGTACTGTTCTGGTATGATATATTTAAAATCATACCGGAAGGGGAGAACTGATATTAAAGTCGATGGTGATTGTTACCTTTCCCTCTCTTATCGAAAATGTTGGTTTATCGATCGCTCGGCGAAAAGAGGGACGTGCTACGGTGGCGGGTCGTCGTTTGCGCGAGACAGCGAGCGGTCAAACGCGCGCGCGGTAGAAGCGCTAATTATACAGGGTAATAAAAATGAGACTTCCCGTCGGGACCGGGTGTAAAGCGCTTACCGACATTGTTACACAATTTACGACGAGAAAGCCGAGGACGCCCCGCCATAAGGGATTTTCACTTTAATTTCGCCGCCGCGAGGAGTCGACCCGTAACGCGATCAGAGGCGTAGTGCTCAGACCAAGTACGAGAACCGCCGCGCACTTGCGCTCACCTGCCGGGCGAATCTGTAATTTCGTACTCTATTATTAACGCGAAAATAAAGATCAAGACAAACACGAATTATCTTGATTACACAGTCGGAGGGAGGTGGCGCGGGAAATCCGAGACATCGTGTATGAAAAACATGCCTGCTTGCTAATTGAAAGTTAAATTGTTACGTTACTTAAGAAGCGTCACGTGAACTACATAGGGAAATGTGTAATTTTATTAATTAAACAATCTCTCTCCTTTTCTCTCTTTCTCGCGCGCGCGCGCGCACCGAGATCTATTCTTGGTTCCACGTGATAAGAGGACTTACCTTCCTCTCGCGCGGACGAGTGTACTTTCAAGCAGCAATCCCGACGCGACGAAGGCGGCTGACGGATCGCTAATTCGCGCCCTCGTCCGCGCGCGAGCAGGCTTTCGCTCGGGTTTAGGTTTTAATTAACGAGCCGTGCTCTCACGGCAGGCCCGGCAACTTCCTTGAGAACGATTCGCGCGCGGTATTGTCGGCGGCATGTTCGCCGTGTGTTTACTCTTCCCTTTCCTGTACCCCGGCATCAACCGTGCAGCACCTTCGGCGCGGCCGCGAACGAGGGGGCCACGAACGTCGAGCGAGATCATCTAGTCGCGATACCGCGAGACGCGTAGGCGCCTTGCAGATGGATAGTATCGACGTTGCGCTTCCTCTGCGGCCAAGTATCTTCGGCAGGATCTGTCGCGAAAGCAATTCTCCATTTTATATGCGTACAAAGTATAATGTAAATTTTCAGAGCGTCTCAAGTTTGGTGCGCGAGTGTTCGTATACCGTACATGCGGGTGTGAAACGCTGTTTTTAATTTAATAGGATTAAATTACGGAAAACAATGTTGGTCGTTGAGATGTTAAAAAGGAAAACGTATAGGCGACGTGAGCCATCACCCCGTTGGAAGAGGTGAAAAATTATGTATAATATTGGTATCAAAAAATTTTTAATAGACATCTCAACACAATTGTACGTTTCGGTCTGCGAAAAAGACCCTCTTGAGCAATAAATTATTAATTAAACCTACTTAGTCCAAACATAAAAGGTAGGGTCTCTTTCGCGGAACGAAACGTACAATCGTAGTGCGATGTTTTGTGGTTTCTAATATTAAAAATTTGTTGATACCAATATTATACCTAATTTTTCACCACTTTCAACGGGGCGATGGCTCACATTGCCTATGTTTTCTTTTTTAACATCTCAACGACCAACATTGTTTTCCGTAATTTAGTTTGCTTATATGTATAGCCTTATTTATATTTTCTATTTAATAGATTAATCTCCGAGGAAAGAGGCACGAAAAGTGCGGCGAGTAAAATAAATCTTGACGTATTCTGTTGCAATAGACAAACGACGGGGGCATTCATTCATATCGCAGACTTGTTGTTTTATGGAATAACGGTTTAACGAGACTTTAAGGAAAGTGCCGATGCTTACGAGCGCCTCGTGTGAAAAACGCCCCGCAGGCCCCGTGATACGCGGACACGCTCGATTGCCGGCGTTATCGATGTAATGTTAGCGAGCAAGACGGGAAGAGAAAATCGCGAGAGAGAACCAGATTTATTATTCTGGGAATTAATATGCGCGTAAAAGAATGACGATGTACGACTGTTTACTGTAATAACTGCGGCGGGACGTGGTGTTAATTAAGGTAACGGTATGCACGCGAGTCCAGCGAGATCGCGAGAAGGCAAGGTGTACAGTTAAATTGCACGCGCAATAAATAAATATCTGTCTCTCGCCATGGACGAGAAATTATACTTTATCGTCTATGGAGGCACGAGTGAGATACCGGGTTTCACCAGCCGCGGATAAATTCCGAGCGGTTATTTGTCAGGGTGGCTAGTTTTATTTCCTCGGAAGAGGAAACGCGAAAACAATATTTCTTACCGCGGCTCGTTTCATCCACGGTACCTTCGGCGGCCGATACGAAGCCCGCGTTTTCCTTAACGGGAGAAAGAATTTTTCGAGTTACGTAATTGGACGTATTGATCCTTTTAGTTCGCCGTTATACCCCCTTGAGAAAAGAAAAAGAAACGCATTGATCCATCTCGACTGCTTAAAAGCGTCGCATACATCACTCACGAGGCCATAGATCGATCAATCGATCACGCTTTCTCGACATCGGCCTGTCTGCAGCTCGTCGAATGTCGATCGTGTACTCGATTAATCTCCGCGCGCGAAACACGCTTTTTACACGAGCATATTGATGCCGTCATTAAACAAATATAATATTGTAAGCAATTTTCGTGTTAGGCAAATATAATTTGTTATCGCGCATATTTAACTGTACGCGCGAGAAAGATCTCTCGCGCGTCTCACGGAGAAAGGTTTCTCGCGTACGCGCACGTCACCGTTTCATTTCGAAACGATACTCGCGAACGGCTCTAATAGCGAGTCGTATTCTAGATTGTCCCGTATTGTTCTCGCAATCAGACCTTTCCCCGAGAGGAGATACCGGTCAATTTTCGTCTCGAGACGGGAGGTAATCGCAGCGCGGTTCTCTCTCGGGAAAGAGAAGGGAGAGAACGTCGCGCCGTGAATGGAGGGAAAACGGAAGGTGACGAAAAGGCGGAAAGAAAAGCTGCGCGGCGACTTTCGAATGTCGAGAACGATTCGTCGAATGATCGGTCGGCCCGTCGATCGCGCCGTCGTCAGTGCCATGCACTTTGCGCCGGCGAGATGCATCGCCGCAGGGTAGAGACGGGATAAAAACGAGCGAGAGCGGCGTTGGTGTTTTTCGATCGCTCGCGCAACGAACGCACGTAACGCAAATGTCAAGGCATTAAATTTACAACCGCGATTGCAAATCGCATTTGGGTTGATAACGGACATAAGCGTAAGTTTCACAAAGTAAGTTAAGACTCTTATCTTCTGTCTGACTCGAAGGTGAATTTTTTTGAAAGAGAAAGTTACCTTTAATCGATTTTAAATTGATCGACGCCGCAGGTTTAAAGTCCGAATGGCGTAATTTTTCGCGAACGTTCGCGTCACGCGAACGTTTGCATGTCAATCGGTGGCAAGTTTTTCTGCGGAACGGTCGCAAGTTCTTGCTTTTCGTCCCTTTACACTTGCCGGCCGTCAGCAGCCGCTCTTTTAGCTCCAAGTGCCCCCCGGTCATCGGTGATCTGGGTCACAATTAAGAGGAAAGCCTCGCGGTGTCGATACTATTAAGGCTTAATCGAACAGGCTAAGGGACTTTCTCGTCGGCCGAACGAATTACTTTCCGGGCATGTGAATATCTACGTTTAAGCGTGATGCGTGCGTGAAATACGTGCGAGATCCAACGAAGGAGTGTCCGATTGAAAAAAATGTTCCAATTGAACAACAACAAAAAAACGAGAAAAAAATGGCATCGGCTATGGTCGAAACGAGAACGTCACTGTCGTGGAGAATTACGGATTATTTCGCTGGAAAGGTGATTAACTAGGATTTTTGCTTAAATCACTGTCCAGGTACTTGCAATTGCTGAATATACTCTTATCTGAAACGATTTCTTATCGCAGATTGTCATATTCGTTTGGAGTTGGACAAGATTGGGTTTAAATCGCACGGTCAATCGCCAAGGAAGAATATCAGGCTTGAATTCTCTTCCGAGGTCGATGCTCGTGATGCAGGCCCCCGCGAATGCAACGCAATCCGCGGTTTGTGGCACGCGTTGCGGCCTCGCTTGGAAAGTTCTTGCTACGCGCGAGAACCGCGTGTGAACGTACGAGCGGTCACTCACACGCGGCTCCGTCACTCACTCACTCGCGCGCGCGCGCGCGCGTTTCGTTTCGACTAGCTTCCGTTCTCGGAAGGAACTGGACCGGCTCTGGTTCCGGTGAAACCGCGAGCCGTTCCTCTCGACCCCCCTCGCGGTTTTCTCCATATTCCCGAGCGCAGATTTGTTTCTCTTAATTCGTGTCGTGCTGCGATCTCCGTATACTAGCAGCGGTATGTTAATGGCAGGAAATCTCGCAATGTCGTCAATTTTTGAATCTATTATACATAATTAAGCGCGGGGTTAATGTGAAAGTCTACCGTTACTTATGCAGATGTGAAAGTTCTCTAATTATAATTTTTACCTGGATCCGTTTTTGAGTAAAATATCAGTTTTTGCCGTCGCGAAACGAGTTCGTAGATTTTGCGTGCCCATCCGGTCTCGACGGCAGGCAGGAAAACAGATTAGAGAACATTGGAGACTAATGACACTCCGAGGCTGAGCGTGGCACGCAACCTGGCGTGTCGCCTAGGTCGGATTCGAGATGTTTAATGAGAATCGAAGTTTTTCGATCGAGGCGTTTAATTATCCAAGTCGGCGGAACAGTCATTCCTCGAGGATAAATTATAGCCCTGACAATTGAATAGGTACCCAAGACGCTGCCTTTATTGAATAAAGGTAACGGCACAAAACAATTCTAATTTATCCTCGACAAACACTCGTCCCCGTGAAACCACTATTTCTTCGGAATTACCGGGGACTATTCGCGATTTGGCACGTAACATTGCTCTAATACGTAACGATATTTCTTGCGCGCCGTCAGGTCGAATCAACCGTTATTCAATACAACGTCGATACGCGGCGAGGACGCCGCTCTCGCGCAAACGCGATTAACGGCGCGCCGGTTCTCTCGCGCTCTCCCGATACGCCATATTTCATTATCATCGGATTAGATCCGTTAAAATTATTTACGCCTAGCACAATGGTCACGCGAGGCGCTCTAGGGGAGGCGCAACTGCGCCGCGGCATAATTCCGCACGTCGGATTACGCCGCGCGCCGCAGTTTGTCGCCGGCGCGGCGCGGCGCGAACCGAAAGATTGCGGCTACGCGCGCGAGAATATAAAGCTGTCGCGGAGTTTACGGCGCGAGCGGAGAGTACGCGCTCGCTCGGCACGAGAGACCGCTTAATCCCCGTGCGACGTGTGAATTTTCATAATGCCAATTAATAATTCCGCCCGGATTATCCGCATTAATATCAATGACGCCGCGTTACGTAACGGTCTCGCCCGCGGCGAGAGGAAAAAAGGCTCTACCAATGTAATGTATTAAGGGATTTAACGCGTCCGCTTGCCGGCGGACGGACTTAACTTTTTGCCAATGCTTTTCCCTCGAAAATTCACGCGCCGAAGGGCGTCGGTAAATCGGCGATTTTAGGGATATCGCTCTTTCCACACATTGCGATTGTATAGTTTGATTTCACCGCAAACGGGTCGTTTCTTTATGCAATGGAATGAGTGTAATACTTACTGCCGATACAATTACCGGTGTAGTTTCGCGCAACGATCATTTTTCCTCCGCGATAAAGATCAGAAAGGTAATTTCAGGTCGCGCAGTCGAGTCATCTCGTGGGTATGCGGCGATAATCGAGTTGGACTCATCGTATGAGGTCTACGGCATTCCAGTGTGAGACGCCGGGATTCAAAGACAGATTACGGAGACGCAATGTTTTTGTCGCGAAAATTGCATTCTAAGTGGCCACGCGAGACGCACAGCATCTGAAAATGCGCGCTCGCGCTTTCTCCATCCTGGCGGACAAGTATGTAAAAGTCAAGGCTGTTCGCGGCCGTGGGTGTCCTTGCACAACAAATAGGTCCGCTTTGAGAACGGAGTGGCGAGTGGCGGAAAAGATCGCGTAGTGGTGCGGCAGCTTTTACGGCTGCGGTTTGCCTCTCTCGCACGAAAATCCGACGGGAACGAATTGAAGAAGCCGGTCACTCTGAAATAGACAGATGCGCGATGCCATTATGAACCTAACGGCAGCGATCAAAGCGTTTAATAATACAATACCGATCTAAACCCATTCTTTTCTAAAAAGCTTGTAACATTAGATCCAAGTTGAATCTTCTCGCATTACGCGATTTCTCATGGCATTAAGAATTTAAAGAGATAAGTAAATAATTGAGTGACTTTAGATACTTTTTGTTACGTTTAATCGTAAGATTAACCTGACCGGTTTTCCGAAGCCGTGGATTATAGGCAAAGTACTGCGTCCCGTCTGACTCATGACTTTCATTTGATACTCTCGAAACTATCATCTTGTAATTCATAACAGTACTGTCGGGGTCGTTTTACCGTCGCAACGATAGCTCGCCGTGTCTCCGTTGCACCAGGAGCGAGAGATGCTCTTCCCCGTCGACCCTGGTGACAACGTAACAGTCTCGTGCGCAGTAACCATATGGCGCACACCGCGGAGCAGTAACAGAATATCCGGACGCTTATGCACGCGCATAAATAAGACAGCGAGTGGACTAGCGAAGGCGTGCAAATTCGCACAATATGTGTGACGCATGACGCGCTTCCTCATAACTGTAAAGAAGAGGTATGGATAACGCGCGAGTCTCTGGACATTAAGGCCCCATGACGGTTGCCCGCTAGAGTAATTGTCTAGGCTCCGCGGAGCCGTCAAGGAGACTCCGAGTCCTTGGCGTCTCTCCAGCCAAATCCACTCGCTGCTTTAATCGCTTATAATTTATAATAGAAAACGCGTCGATGCGAGAGTCGAAACATGATATTTCCGAAAAGATTACACGACAAAAATCGTATACGTAGCCTCCGGTATTTCTAAAAGTAAAACGCGACGATATTAGAAAGTTACGCGCGTAGAGGTGAGACGCGCGTCAAATTATCAAGAAATCTAAGCTCTGATCGGCTAGTTCAAACTACAGGTTTCTTCTGCGTCTGAAAAAAAAAGTTTAAAGGCTAATGGTCAAGACAGCCCCGTTCGCCGGCGTATAAATCCGCGAGGCTCCGCTCGCCGAGTACATGAGACGAGTACTCGAGCCGTGTCCCAGGTGTAACGCGATAGAAATCCACGGAGTACACAGGTGTGCGAACTCGGACGCGCACCTCTTCCTTCCCTCCTCTCTGTCTTTTTCGTAACGAGCGATTTCTCTCTCTTTCTTTCGCTCTCTGTCTCTCGTCGATCGTTTTCCGCGAGTAAAAGCGATATCCGCTCGTTCGAGAGATTGAATATTATTTATTAATACCTGTGAGGGACGCCGAAGGATATTCGTGACGACGGAATGCGTAAAGTAGCTTAATTTACGCTCTAGGAAAAGAGACATAGAATTATATTTATTTTATGTTCTTCCATTTTCGCTAATGGTACTCTTGATAATTTGTGAACATTTTATTCGTACATTTGCGAAACCTAAATCGTAGAAATTTATTTGTGTGCACACTAAGGCTTGTTTTTAGTAAGAAAATTTAGTATTTAGTCAAAAACGATCCGTATAAACGTTATACAGACCATTTTTCTGGATAAGAAATATTGCAAGAGGCATTTAAGATGATCTTTAAATATAAGAATTGACTG
>NW_011967202.1:1027573-1044464 GCF_000949405.1 Vollenhovia emeryi
GGAAACAAGGCTTAGTGTGCACTCAGTGCGCACTAGTGCAACCAACCGAATTCGCTATTAATTTCGCAAAAAAGAGAGGAACTCATTGCTCCATACGTTACTTAATTATTGTTAACCTGTTTGAATATTCAGGTGAAAACGATCGTGAGGTAACTTTTATAGTAGGACCAATTGGCCCTTACTTAAGTACAGTACTCAAAATAACACCCTTCTTTACTTTCACGTATTCTCTTGCAATCTTGATCTATCAGACTAAGTTTCGCTCAAGACATTGTATGATCCGTTGAAAACAGAAACGTCGAACAAGTGATCTGTCACGATCGGACATCAATCGAGTCGAAAGTATCGTTTCGTTTATCCGACATCGAATTACCGTGGCATTCACACTCGAGTGATTAGATCGTGACTACGTAAAGGCCGGGGGGAAGGATACGACCGGACGACGATCCTCTCGATCCTAAATAAGTGGAAACGGCGGCGTGAAAGCGCGGTACCACCGGGGACCGCCGCCGATTATTGGCTATCCGTAGCAATAACCGCGGCGGAACGCTGAAAAGAGCGCGAACGAGCGCGGCCGCTCTGGCGGAACCGGGGCAATAAATAAGCGGCCAGATCGGCGCAATTATGTGGCAGATTAACATCTATGACCACGGTGTACAGTTACAGCGCGGGTTGCCGCGTGCACGCGCGCGCATGGCAGTCACGAGATACAAATGCGCCGCGTGCACGTATATACAACGGCGCGGCTCGATGCGCCCCGCGCGCGTGCATCACGTAGGTCGGCCGCACTACCGTGGAGAAAACGAGCGGCCCGTTGCTACCATGGGCACGGTATGGATGGACGGAGCAGAGTCTGCAGTAAGAATGGCTTGGTGCACAGAGAGGGAAAGAGATTCGAGGGACGAAACTGGGAGCTAGAAGTTTAGGGACACCCAATTGGGCACTGTTGCACCTCTATCGAATATAAAATGTAGTAATCGGCAGCGAATTAGGATGGCTTTTATTTTAACACGACATAGTTGACGGTTCTGACAATGAATAGTAACCCTTTGCAGCATACGTTTCTCTATTGAACCATTTTTTGGTGAAACTTTGTATACAAGGGTTTCTGGGGTCGCTGATTACGAGTCTGTTATCAGATTTTCATAATTCCAACAAACTTAAAAGAATAACTTCATTCAACTATAATTCAACTGTGCTAGAAACCATTATTTAGATATTATTAGAACCCATAGAATCTAAATTCCACTTGAAGATTCTTATAGAATATAAAAAATAGCGCGCGCGAAATGGCGGACGCAAAATTGAAATTTGATCATTTCTTAGAATGCACTCGTTCTTGTCACTATCCAGAGCTAACGACGCGGACGTGATGAGACCCTAAATACCGTAATCAAACGAAAGTGCTGAAAAACTTGAAAACTTAAAAAATTCACGTACTTTGCACCCGCCATTTTGAGTCGCCCATTTCAAATTTTGAAAATCTGACATCAGATTTTTAATGAGCGACCCCGAAAACCCCTTTGTACAAAATTTTCAAGAAATAATCTTAAAAAACGTGGTCAAAATAATGAATTTTCTCGAAAAAATTGCAGTTTTTTCATATTTGCTTATTGACAAAACTTTTACAATAAATATTAAAGTCTACTCAACTTTTTTTATGTCCTTCTATTGCTAAGATACCCAAAAAATGCAAAAAACCCGACCTAAATGCGCCAGCTCGAAATTAAATGGCCAAAAAGTATAGAAGATGTGGTGGTAACGTGGGTTACCACCATGCCTGAAAGGGTTAAAGCCCGTCGTGATCGGGCTTTCGCCAAGGATAAGTCGTCTTCGGATTGGCCGGAGAATCGTCGCATGAAAGTAAGCGCGACTGTTCCGGGACATCTCTTACGGCTAATGCAAATGTCGTTCTATCGTGTTACATAAAATTGTAGGATCCTATTAATTATCCATGCGTCGAGCGAGGCGAAAGTCCGGTCTATCGCGACGAGGGACGTCGTAATTCCTGAACGAACGGTCCGTTACCAAAGTTACTCGGCGACGTTGCTTTCACTTTTTAATGATGCGATGAACAGCCGACCCACGCCGCACGACCGTGGGTGCAGAAACGGAACGCCGGCCGCGAGGATGACTTTTGCATGAAATACCACGCGGTTTCCTGCTAAAGGCGGACCTCACGAGGCGTGTGCTGTTGCCGCTTGAAATCACCACCCCGTGTCCGCGCGATGAACATTTTCTTTGATTACGAGAGGCCGACTTCCGGCCCGCGACCGATCGCTGCGAATTGCGGCGCGATCATTAAAAAATTACTGTTTAATTACTGTAAAAAGTTTCGCTTCATATGCGTATACCGTGTGTTACGTGTGCAGTATGAAAATGATGGGTTGCATCATGTCTCGCCGATTTAATCAGTTAAATTTAAGTGAGGAATATTTAAGACCAGAAGCAATTTTTTCTCCGGTGTGATTGATATAACTTTCAATAATTACATAATCTATTACATACGGTAAGGTGTTTTACGACCAACAACTACATTTCTTGGACAATGTTGTAATATTTAACGTCATCCTATTGGATTATTCGTAGCATCGTTAGTTTCCCTGTGCATTTCCATGCGTGTCTCGTAAATTACATCGTTTTCGTACCAAGTAGATGGAAGTAGAAATAAATTGGCTTATAAAAAATCAAGTAGCCTGTGAATTATCTTTGATCTGACATGGATATGGAAGGAAGAAGTCAAACTGAATTTCTAACGCGGAACGCGTAATTCGCGGTTGCAAACGGAGGAATCTACCACGGCGATTTGTCATACGGTGGACGAGACGACGGAGACACGCGTCGCGATGAGTCTCCGTGCGAAATTACACGCTCCACCACACACGGCCGGCTATACCGAGCTTTTTCATACTCGGCGCGAAACTGACCGTGTATCCACCTCGCGCGCACGACTGTAGATAAATCTCTACTCGTGGAGATAAATATCTCCTCGCCGCCCAGAAAAGAGTTGGGAAAACAGAAAGAAAACGGTAATTAGTGTTTTTGAGCAACGATAACTGGGTGTATTGTAACATTTTTTTTACCTGTTAGTAAGATAGGTGGATTACAATGTAATCAAAAGGACTCTCGTGTCAATTTTTCTGCATTTTTAAGCAGATCGATATTTGAATTAACATTTGTGAGATCGCGACTCATCACTGATCTCGTTTCTTTTTCTGTAAGAAAGAAAAGGATTTCTGTTACCGAGAGAAAAAATATTCTTGACGCATTTATATTTCTCACAACCTCGTTCAGTATAAAAATAAGACAATATCAAAATTAAATCAATAATTCTTATTCTCCTCTATCGAATTAAAAAAGATTGATTTACTATAGACAAGAGTATCTTGCGTTTCGAATAAATTTTCCCTCCATCTTACAACGCACGAAGCTGGCTCCACGATATTCGACAAAAGACGATACGTACTATCATTTTCTTCTAGATTTTATAATTTTTTATTTAAGATTAACATACTCCTTTCTCTATGATAAATATGATTGGCGCTATATCGATTATATTTTATGACACGTTGAAGTGTAATAGCATTGGACCCGGAAAGTTTTTCTGTGGGCGCGTACGCATTGCAGGCGTTTACTTACGCGATAGCTTTTGTTTCCTGATTCAGACGAGAGAATTAATATGAACGGCGTTCGATAAAGGAGGAGAATCCCGCCCGTCGGGTTACTTGAATTTTGCGAAAAAGCTTCACGAGTAATCGGCCGGTAATTCCATAGTTTCCCCATAGCAATAAATACTGCCAGCGACGTGCGGGACTCCTATCCTCGATCCAGCTTTTTAATAACCGTCCCCTGTCCCCCTCCGCGCACTCCCGAGCATGCTAGAAGTTGCATTACGTGCGTGAGATCGAGGAGGAAATCTCGGAGGAGATAGCCATTGTAATAAAGATCGCCGCGCGCGTTGCCTAGCCACGCTCGTGCACATCCCCCGTTTTTCATCGCAAGCGCGCGGTCTACACGATACCCACCCTTGCCTGGGTCTCGGGGGTCTTCATTTTTAACGTGTTGAGTCCGGTTTGCATTTAAAACTTAAGCTCGCCGCCTCTCCGTCGTTAATTTATCTTCATTTTCCGATCTCGAGATATTTATAATATCCCTTCCCGCATTACATGAAACATTTTAATACGCAATAGCGAAGTTTAATTGTAATGCATTCCGCTAGCTGTAATTTTACTCGTCCGTAAGCAGCAAAGTAGAGACGCGTCGCATAATGATTTAGATTATGATTTAAAGCGTTACCATTTCAACGCTCCAAAAGTTTATGTTGTATATCATTCGACTTCCGTATAAAATCTTTATGTTAGTTTAATTGGCATCGTAATCTCTATTATCGGTACGCATGCCTGCGGAACAGGCAAGGTTTCTCTCAGTTTGCTTACTCCGTGGCTTACATCGAGTGATAATCCACAGACGTGATTGTAAAAATGTACTTTTTCAAGATTAATTTTGTGCGCGCGATGCAAGTACTTTTCTTCTCCCATTAGCTGACTCGCGTTCGCCGAAAGCGAATCACGTTGGTCTCGTCTCCGAGTAGTTTAGGCGGTGCTCTTTAAAACGTATCGTGCGTTCCGACGATGAGCAGGGAATATGAGCATGCGGGAACGAGGAACGCAGAAGGAGAGAAATAGGTAATGGAAAGAAGAGTACGTATTGTGTTAACTCGCAAATAATGAAAGCCGGGAGTGCAATATCCCGTGAATCCTACGCCCGCGCGGGCGCACGCGTGTAGCGTGCGCGAGAACGGGAGCGACGAGGAGAAACGGAAGGGGAGAAGAGCAGAGAAAGGAAAGAATAAGCCCAAAGAATAGCGGGCCCGAGACGAGCGCCGTAACCCGCCGCAAATAAGCGCCATAATGCTTCCATCTAGCCTGGGAGATGCAGTTTGTTTCAGGAATAATTTGAAGAAAACCTCAGAAAGCATCTCTCGGGATCGTGACGCAAAGAAGGACTGCTCGATGCTCGATGACAGCACATTTACTACATCAAACGTTAAAAAATTTCAAGTACTGGTACGCTCTGATTACAGCCGAGACACGATTATAACCGAATTAATGTCAGGAAAAATTAATCTTTTGGCTTCAAAGCTTTTTTCATTTAGAGACGTAACATACAATCGCACTCACAGAAACTATTTCTGGATCCAATGCTATTACACTTGAATGTATCATAAAATAGTATCGATTATAGCGCTAATCATATTTATAGAGAAAGGAGTATTTTAATCTTAAATAAAAATTCTAAAATGTGTAGAATAATATGATAGTATGTATCGACTTTTGTCGAATATCGTGGTTCCAACTTCGTGCGTTATAAGATAGAGGGACAATTTATTCTAAACGCAAGAATATATAAACTTACATTTATATGTATAAGTTACTCTTGTCTCAATATAGTGAAGACACTCGATACTATTTTCCCTACTGGATTACTTACGAGAGCCAATCAGGATTCAACTTTGAGTCTTGATTGGCCTGACCGACCTGATCGAAAACTCTGCTTGGCTTAAGTAAATCTTTTTTAATTCGATAGAGGAGAATAAGAATTATTGATTTTATCTTGATATTGTCTTATTTTTATACTAAATGAGGTAGCGAGAAATATAAATGCGTCAAGAATATTTTTGTCTCGGTAACAGAAATCCTTTCGGAGGGTGCGGAGAAAGTTACGACGCCGATGATACACGTTGACGTGGCGTCAAATCGTGAAAATTATTGCAGTTATTACAACTGTCTCGTAACCGCGCGGTTTCGCCGGCAAGATATGCGCGGAATGTCGATTTACCGCGAAATCGCGATTTCGTTCGCGCGCGAGCAAGAAGCCGTACGATAAAATCGCCGCGGCGCGGCGATTTCAGCGGCACGCCCATCGGGACGGCGAGCCCAAGTCGTTCCAGTATCGGCCGCGGGATTGACACTAACGCGATCGCGGCGGCTGCTTTTTCACGCGGATTGGAAAGCGCGGGCGCGAGCGGCGCCCGTTTTCACCGCGATCACGCGTAAATAAAAGCACGCAAACGGTGACTAATGGCACCTGGTACTGCCGGGAGCGAAGGATTCATGATATAAATTTCACGTCGTTAACGCGTCAAGAGTTTACCGTTAGAGATTTTGACGCACGGGTATTATACTACAAATTGTTCGGACATAATCCGGACGGTCGCGTTGTCGATGTATCGTGCGATTGAGCGAAACTCTCGCGGTATTCCGTCGATGAATCGCAAACGCGGATAAATCGAATGACGCGGCGAGGGAATTCTTTAACCCTTTGAAGCATGATGGTAATCCACGTTACCACCTCATCTTCTTTACTTTTTGGCCATTTAATTTCGAGCTGGCGCATTTAGGTCGGGTTTTTTTTGCATTTTTTGGGTATCTTAGCAATAGAAGGACATAAAACAAGTTGAGTAGTCTTTAATATTTATTGTAAAAGTTTTGTAAATAAGCAAATATGAAAAAACAGCAATTTTTTAAGAAAAAATTTATTATTGAACAAGTTCTTTAAGATTATTTCTTGAAAACTTTGTACAAAGGGGTTTTCGTGGTCGCTTACTACGAATCTGATGTCAGATTTTCAAAATAGAAACGCGGACAGCACAAATGCTTTTGACAGTTTTTCGGGGTTTCGTCATTCTACGTTTTTCGATGCAACACGTCAGTCTAATTACTTTGTATATGTTATAAACGATTTTTACGAATCGAAAGTTAATCGTATTGAGTTACTTTTACATGCATTTCGCGATATGAAATTAATGATCAGGCTGTACTACTTCCCGACGTTCGCGTTCCATTATTTTGGGCTTTAAAATGTAACTTAAGATTAATTAAATGCCGCGAGGTCCATTTCTCTTATCATTCTGATAGAGTGCAGCTTATTATTGCGACTTTCGATATGAAGAAGCTGCTACGAGATTTATATTTTTCTCTCGGGTCTTGACGCCGTAGGTACGAAAATAATTTTCGCATTACGCGATAAGAGTTTTGCATGTACAACATCGGAAATGAAAGTTGCGGAAATAATTACATTGGCATAAATTTTACTAATTAACCTTACATGGACTTTCCCTTAATCTTAGATCTGTAATTTTCTAAAAAAAAAAGGAGAGATCATTAAATACCACAAGTTATATTAGAAAATTATATATTGTGTGAAATATTTGGCGATTGTCCGTCATTTTCTCATTGTATCGCGACTGAATTCTTTATGTAAAATATAGATGAAAGAACAGAAAGACGTGGATATATTAAGAAAGTCCCACGTACGGACGATTACATAGATACCAATGCGGGCACGGGAGGGGGGAGCGAACGGCGCGCTTGCGGAACGATGCGTTCATATGCAGGACTGCGGAGCAAGCGAAAAGAAAAAGGATCATTGGCCATCAGCGGCCAACGCATCGGTACACCGGTCGGTGTATTGAAACGAACGACTGAGTTCTCGGGTTACTAACTACGTCCCCACCCTCCTCCTCCTCGTCGTCGTCGTCGTCGTGCAACCGCCGTCCGTCCGTCCGCCTCTATCTCCTTCCCCTTTGGCGTATCCCAGCTCCGGACCCTGTCTCTCACCGCTCACGGCTTTCCTTCCGCATTCTGAAATTCCACGAGAGCAGGCGATGATTTCTAATGGCGGTGCGCTACGACGCCGGCCGTGCTCCTTTCCGTTTTTCTCCGTCCGTTCTTCCTGCTCCTTCTCCTTCTGCCGCGGCAGCAACAGGGATCTCCGGCCGCGCCGCCCTTCCTCTCACCCCTACCGCCTCAGCGAGGAGGAGCACCTCCGGCGATCCTCGCGCTCCGCTACTATAACCGCCGCCCGTCCTCCTCTTTCTTCTCTGCCCCACCGCGTGAGGCGTGATCGCCGCTATTGATCCGCTATTGATCTCGTGATCCCCGCAGATTAATGTAACACGGTATAATTTCCTCGCCGGAATTTTTCGCGTCACGTGGGAACGTCTGGCAGCAGTTTTTAGACGGCGCGCACGGTTACAAGGCACGCTTGTGACCGCAAGGTTGCCCCTCGTGATTCTCCAAGAAGACGCTCTAGATTAATTAAGCGTATCTGACGTCCAATCATATCTAATAATGTTGTGAAATAGAATTTTCATTTAATCTTCCCGACTGCTTCTTCGACGCTTCTCTTGGACGCCCCTTAAACCGCGATAACTTGTGGCCGGACATTTTTACACAAGTGTTACTTTGCCGCTTTTCAGTTTCATTTTATCATTGTCCTTTTTCACACGCTCCATTCACCTCTCGTGGAGCCTTGGCTCGCGAGTTTCTTGATTTGCAAGACGGTCTAATTTACATTCCCGTCACGATCGGTTCGACCCTGTTACGTCCGATTGTTAGGTGCATCGCGACGACCCGAGGAAGCCAATTGCAGCTCCGTACAATGCCTCCGCTCTTCGTTTGCAAACTGCGTAATCACGGCCGATTATAATAAGGATCGTATGGTGTGCACATCACCGAGAAAGTATGTCATTATTTTTTACGCGACTTAAGCGCATAATCCTAGACTTTCTAGACTAAACCATTCCACCTGTCGTGGCGTGAGTCAAGGTCAATGTCGTTTATGATCACGACTGACCTTCGTCACTGTCGTTGTCCGATAGCTCGTGAAAGCCGCAGAAACGAGAGGCCCAGTCGCCATTTAATTCCTTCACCCCTCGACGGTGCCATATGGCTTCATTTTTCAGCGTCAAGTCCGCGAATACGAGGCTTACCTCAGGATGCATTACCGTTTCTCTCAATAGGAAATTATACGATGAATTCGAGTTTAATTCATCTCCGATAAAAATTTACTCATGCGAATTATACTTTCGTGTATAGCTTTCGCGCCATACGCTGCATTTTTATAAATTTTTTTTCTCAAGACTGGAAACAGTAACGATACAAGATACCTCGCGAAGGCTTACAAATGAATTTTTGCGACGTTAATGCGCACAAAAAGCAACGTTGCACGTTGGTGCGAACGTGTTGTAAAAGATCCAATTGTACTCGCGCGGTAGAATCAATTTCTACCGAGACGGATCGACGCTTTTTGCGGCGCGGAGACAATACTCGATGGTGGGAATTAGCCAGGCTTGATTTCGTGAAGCGCTCTCCGTCGCTCCTTCTCTCCTTCTGCACCTCTTTCCCGAGCACCGCTTCACGGCGTTTTACACGGCGCTAGTTTTCGACGAACAGCCGCGTTATTACATGCTTAAAATCATTTTCTACCTTGGCACGTCCCTTACAGCGAATCTCGGTGCTGCCCGAGGCGAATGCCTGGCATTCCAGGCCTTGCACTCGGCAGAAATTCTCCGGCTCTCTTATCGAGTCCAAGGATGCGAGAGGCACGGGTGTCCGATGAGTTTCACTCCGGTGTGCTTTTGGGTCGGCCGACGTTTTCCCGTACGGAGTAATCGCGCGATAATCGCACGATCCTTATCCCGCGGATTTTTTTTCGCAACTTCATCTCGTACGCGCCCGACTCGGAGATTTTTAACGACGGAAATTACGACCCTCGTTTCTTTTTACTACGGTAACATTTTATCTGTTTTTTTTTATTATCCATGACTTTCATAACTATATGATAACGAATTCAGAATACTGAGAGCGAAGAGTTGCGTAAGCATCCCTGCAGAGTTACTTTGCGGTAAAACGAACCTTGTTGGATCTACGCGTATCTCAAGGCAACTCGATGCTTCGCACGATTACGCAATGGCAAATTAATAGCACGACTTTTAATCGACGTAACGCATTTTCTGCATTACAATCCGAATTGACTCGCGGACGAGTGGAACTAAAAAAATTGTTAAATATTTCACACACAAATCTATTTATCATAAATAACGATATACCATTAGTATGCATTCCTGGTACGGTAATTATACACTTAATACGCCAGATCGTGTAATAGACGTAAAGTGTGATATTACTCCACATCGAGTGTTGATGCACGCGATGATTTTATCGAGATTCTATCACGCACGAATCTCGCCGCGAATCCCGGGATCATTAAAACGCACGCTCGGCAGAAATTCTCTTATCGAGCCCAAGGATGTCAGGAACGGCTGCCAGATGAGTTTCATTCGCGAGGCATCTGGGTCAACCGCATTCGCGCAAGTGCGCCAACGGCGCGCCCATTCCATTTCCACCTGTGAGCGCGCGTTCCAACGAGTTTCGTAGATGCTTGAGAGCCGACGACGGATTTATTCCGCCGTACGTGCAGCTTATTACGGAGAGAGGTAGTTTATCAGTAACGTACAATTTGTCGAGAATAATAAAACGTCCACCATATGTTTTTTTGGTGCGTCAAATTGTGACGCGCTCAAATTTTGTTGTTTCTCGATATATTATTGAAATTAAATGTGAGCGTAACATTTATTTTACTTCTACACTATTTACTTAAATTTTTGTGCTTTTTTATTAGGCTAAGGTGGAATTAATTAATTTGCAGCATTAAGATCGTTTCGAATTGTATAAGCTGTTATCTTGGAAATATTTGCAATTCTAATCTGTCCCAGTGCGCGCTTAGCTCAAGACAGTGAAGATCATTTGATCTCAGAAAACATTCGGCCGTCAGATTGTTGCCTTTTTCTTCTTTTCAACTGGTCCATTGTTCGGCGGAAAAGTGGGCCGTGGGTACGCCTCGATGAATTTTCGCATATTCATGAAGGCGCGCGTATTGAGAAAGTAAAAACGCGGGCTCGCGTTTTACGCGCGGCAACGGAAAATTTTATCTCCGCGGGCTTTCTCCCCGTTTTATTGCCCAAACAGAGACGCGGCCTTCGTGCAGTTTGCGCCGCAAGTGAAATCGCGGTGTTGTCAAAGTAAATCGATTATGTGTGTCGAGTACCACGAGTAAGATCACTGAGCGAAAGATGTCTACCGCTCATCCACCTGAATGCCGCTCGGTTACCGTCCTCAAGTATTACAGGCCTCGGAAATAGGAAGCAATTACAAGGCTCGAGTGCAAGTTTTATGAAAGCCCAGACGTTTGTAATAGCGCGCAATCGTGTTTTGCGTGTTGGTCTCGATGTAATCCCCGACGAGACTCGCGAAAGAGAGACTGACGCCGGTATACGGCAGTATGCGGATCGAAACGATTTACCTCGATGTGAGGAACCGTGAAGAGGCGCGACCAAGAGCGCGTCATATAAACGGACTTGCCCGCGCGATTTATTTTATCATTATTACGGCGCCTACTAGCATAGTTATTATAACAAAACGCTTTTGTGCTGCTAATTAGAGCTTGCAACGGCCGACAGCGCCGCCAAGTAAAAACGATAGTTACACTAGCCGTGATACTTGCGGGGTGATAATGAAAAAAAAATTGTATTATCGAGATACACGTGTGTACACACGTCAGTATTAAACGGGGGTTCGGCATAATGACAATTCGATATCTGAATAGTCATTCTGAGGTTTCAGGGTAGAAGGATAGATGGGTAAATAGAGGGGCAGAGAGATACGTTATATTTCTCTTTCATTTCCAAACCGCAGAATTACATCGGATATCTCGGAGAGTTGTATCGGAATACAATCTCTAGCTCTGCTATTGATACATCTGGTAGTAGTTATCTAACAACGCTGAAAGATATCCGCCGATTGCGGGATGCACGTGTATCACGCCGTAAAGGATACGCGTCCCGCGCGACTACTTTGTTCGCGGGAGATTTATCGATAAGTCTCCGTTCGCAAATGTTACATATATGCGCGGTATACGAGATATTTATCAGCTGCTTCAAAGCTTCGGATGACCCTCTGTGTCTTGAGTACGAGTCCTCCCTTACGGCGAATACCACGGTTGCCTATCACAATCAGGCGGCCTGTCACAGGTATCGGCGGCAACGATTTGAGTAAACTGTCTCGATATCGGGCGGCCATCGCGGTACGCTAAATCGATTTGGATCGGCGTTGTCGGCGAAGACCAAAGAAAATCGCTTAAGCCGCACGGCGGAAAAAAAGCGAGGCATGGGAGATACACGTTCGATTTTTTAACACCATCACTTCGCGCGAGTGCCGCAGTTGCCCGTCTCGCTGACCGTTGCGAAGCAGTGGTTCTTGAACCTCGTAATCCGCGACTTCCAAGAGCTCCATCTCGGTCAAGATTTCAGTTATCCCGTGTAGTCGGCGCGCAAAATAGAATTTTTCAATGTCCTTGTCTCCCCTTTTCTCATTCACTAATTACTGTCCAAGTTAGATTTAAATCAACGAATTATTATACAAATTACACAAATATATATTTATCTCGAGACACGTTTTTACATTAACTATAATTAATGCAAGGGAAACCTTATTCGATAAGATTTATCTTTCCAAGATGCGGTGCATTACATATTTGCCGTAATAACGCAACCGTATGCAAAAATTTCGTTACGTCTTTTTGACCAAAAAGAAGTGTGTTATTTGTTAGACTTTTGAAAAAGGCGAAGAGCCACTGCTTTAAAATCGATCAATCGTTTTCGTCCCGACGCTACCTGTGTCCAGCATTATTATATAACAGTGTAAGTACCGTGTCCTTTAAACGCCGTTTCGGGCCGCCAAGGGTATCGTCGATCGATTCGACACGCACCTGCCACGTCGAGCGGAAAAGGAAACGTGGCGGCGAGCCGCCAAGCGGAGCAGAGAATTGCCGAAATGTAGCGGAACGTTCGCGCCCGGTCGGAAACTCGAGATCGAATCGATATACTGTTATATCGAGGGCTATCTCAAAGCCAAGCGAGTATTTCAATCGACATACATTTATTAACTCTGTTCCGCTACTGTGACTTCCAAAAAAGAAATACCTCGTAAATCTGTTTTATTTCGTCTTATTAATGTTAGGGAGATTACAATTTTATCGTTAATTATTTTGACCAGGTGTATCCTGAAAATAAGACAAAGATAAATTTCAGTATACTCGATTAGTAGTATACTTTCAGTATACTCTGACCCAAGGGGGTAACCGTTAGCTAAAATGTCCCACCGATTACATGATTCCATTAGATCTCATACGATTTTATCTGATTGCAAATAATTTCATCCAATTGCAAATAATTTTCTTATGTGCACGTTTAAAAATAGGCGACGTTGTTAAGAGCTCTTATATTTCCTCGAAACATTATATCTTTTTGATTTTACTGATAAGTAGTTGTTTGTAGAGGTAATTTCAGTTAAGATTGTAGTACTCGGTTAGGTAGAAAACGTGTTTCCCCACTTCCCACTTTTCCACCAGTCTAACCGTGGTCTTGACGAGAAGTAATTTTGTATTTGTATCTACCGTTTATTGTTCTAAATTTGCGCGCAAAGGTGTATCAACTCACTGGCCTAACAGCAACTACTCCAGTCTTATTATGAAAAAAATAATACGCCCTTATAGGCGTGAACTATATTTGGATATTCACTAAAAGAAGTAAATTTTGGGAGAAAATGAAAACAAGTTGAGAAAATGTTGAAAAATGTTGATTGTCTAACAAGTGAAGAAACTTGAAAATGAAGGCAAAACGATTACACGGAGATTTCGTAAGGATTTCATAATGATTCCGGAGACACTGCCCCATGATTACGTTAAGTGGTTACCCCCTTGCTTTGACCAGGTGTATATCCTGAAAATAAGACGAAGATAAGTTTGAGTATACTCGATGATTACAATTAATGAGAAAGATGGCAATAGAATTTGTGATAGCAAGTATCTCCCCTTGATATCGTGGCATTCGCATTCATTCTCGTGCGAATGACGATCTGTTAAAGTAGTACACCTCGACGACGACTGCAGCGGGTTTATTTACGTCACAGTGGCTGCACCGAGGGGGGATTAAATCGAGAAATGCATGCAATGACCACGTCCATTCGGCTCTTCCAACGATGGAGTTACAACTGCCGTAATGACTATTATTACGTTCACGCGACTCCGCTAATCGTGGCCGAAGCGAGAGGGTTACGGGAGTAAAGAAGGAGAGTTAAGGAAGCACGAAAAAGATCGCCACTGCGAAACTATAATTATGTGTATCGGATTTTACGATCACATAACGGGGACGCGGTGCAAGTCGCGCGCGGGCGCGCGTCGCGCATCTCGAATCGCCGTCGATTATGGTGCTCGCCGCGACGCGGCAACGGTAATAACGAACGCTAAATGAACGTGGTCGGGGGACGCGCGGCGGACTCGAAATGGTTTCATTTCGAGTCCCCGGCAGAGTCGGCTTTCGTCGAGTCGTCCTAATTGGACTCTTCCCGCTGCACGTCTCGTCCTCGCACAACTTCTTACTTGCCCCTTATTCATTTTAATATAACACGCGAGCGACGTCGCGGCGTTGAAGTCTCTTTCTCCGTACGCGGGCGCATTTCCTTTAGGTCTGTTCGCGTCGCATGCCCCACATGCTCCCGTTTGCCCCAACGACCAATACCGTCGTTTTACTTACGATTTAAGTGACGGCATTGGTCGTTGAGGCAGGCGGGAGCGTGTTGGAGCATGCGACGCGAACGGACCCTTTATCTTAATTTTTATTCGCCTCTGCGTCTCACGAGACGATAGTGCGCGGACACTCGCTCTCGTCGTTAATTCTCGGCAGGGAGATCTTGTCTACAATCGAAAATCTGTGTGGCCGTAAATACGGCGCCTGATGACCGTGATATTTATAAATAATGGCGACTTCGCCGGGCGTCTTGTGTCGCGCCGTGGCTGTCGCTTTACTATTTCGCGCGTCTCGCGCGAAATCCTGCGCGGAATGCCTGGCGGTGGAAGTAACGCGGACGTGTGTAGCCGGCGTGGCCGTTTCCGCATTCACGCCCGAGCAGACGGACCACTCCGGGCATGGACGAGCGAGCCCTAGGTATCCGATTACGTGTATATGAGTATCGGTACTCTCTTATGCCCGATGCTGATGCCACCGAGAGTATGCCTCGCTCGCGCATACCGGCGCGCGGAAGACGCCGGTACCTGTACTTACTGATTCCTCGCTCAAGTAGCGAGAAAGAGAGAGGGAAAGAGGGAAGAGAGGCCTCTTTTCGTCTTCCTTCAACGGCGCCGCGCATCGATATGCACGTTCTCGGGCCCTCGAGCGCCGTCGTTTGGCGAACGTTCCGTGAACGTCGCCGGGAATCGCGTGCGTGCGCTCGCATAATAGCGCAACGACCAGCGCTACGGAGTATCATACAGAGGAGAGAGCCTAGAAATTCAATGCCCCTTCCTGGCTCTAGCCTGGCCCTTTCAGTCGCGCAGGATATGCAGATGTAAAGACGCTTAACTAGGGTCTTTATATGATACTTTTGCTCATTCGGAGCGTACGAGTATCGCGTATCACAAGCGTGGATATTGCCGAGATTCTAATCGGGTCCTTTGATAAACGAGGGAGAGTACGATGAAACGGTTATAATATATTTAATAGCCTTAAATGGCCGGCGTCTTCCATATTTTATCCATCAATCTTATTCATCTCGCCAACAGTCCGGTCTAGGAATAGATATCTAAGGTCTCGCAGCGTACCCTGGGCACGTTTCAGCACGAAGCGGGTCCGAGCCGCCGACGGCATGCACTTCCGTTATGTTCGCTCTCGCTTCCCCGGAAAGCGATTCTCGCGCGATTTCGGGTACCGTACTTCTCCGTTGTTATTGCGATAGTTTCACAGCGCCCTGGGAACGACGCTATCACTCGTCACAACGGTTCGTACGCGAGCCGACGAATGATTTTCAAGACGTTACTCGGAGTGCGCGCGAATCAGTGCTGAAGCCCGGTCTACAATGAGGCAGAAGTCAGTAGTCAGAAGTCATAAACCGTAAGTTGGACATCATAAAGAAAAATGTTGATCCACAATGAGTCGTAAATTACTTTAATCTAGCCAATCGGAGACGAGGGAATTTATAGGCAATCATTTGCCTCAACAGGCTTGATGAGTTCCAAATCATCAATATTCTCGTTGGAGGCAGCGATTTCCATCGTTAGACAAGTTCGGTCAAACACCGTTTTGTTGAACAACACTTAAAAAATACCTAGGATCAAGGTTATGTTCTGAAATGTTTCTTTGTAGAAAAATTTTACTTAAAAGATTCAATAAGTACAGTAAGTCAGTAAGTACAAATTTTTCTCGCATAAATATTTCGAAATATAACCACAACCCCAAAGCCAGATGTCATCGGTGGCTTGGCGCTCTCGATAAAAAATGGTGGGCCTTGATTGGCTCTGAGTGGCTCATAAGCTACGTATAAGCTATAAGTCAGAAGGATTGGATTTTGGCAATCTTCTTACGATTGCCGCGTTCCGACTTGTCAGGCTTGTAACTCGCTTATGTCTTCTGACTACTGACTTCTGTCTCATTTGTAGACCGGGCTCCAGATATATCGCGGTCGGACTCGAAGCGATATATCTCGTCGCGTAATCGTCGTTTAATAACGTATAACGCGTTTAATCTCTAACATCGCGGCCGGCGCGAATATGTCGGCCACTCCACTTATCTACAGTTAAAATATTCGTCGCGCTCTATCGACACTTACGTCTGAATTGAAGTAGGCTGGCTGTACACAGGCGCGTATCTCGGTAATGACGGGGGACCTCGGCGCCTCGGACGGGGAGGAAGTGCGTTCGGGGAATCGCGTAGCGCACCTACGTACACGGCGAGACCAGCGCGAGCAAGCCCGGGCGGCGCAGGGATTCTCCCGGTGGAAGGATGTGCCCGTTATGATGATTATCGTGCGTCTTGGACGTGGTTAATCCCGACGACACGGCGACGACGAGGACGCCCCTCTCGCAGTTCTTTCCACGGCCTCTATGCAAATTTTCTCATGCGCCGCGCTGACGCGCTATAATTCGCCCCTTTTTGCGGATACCGTTGAGAATCGGCACCGGATGAGCCTCTCGCCGGTGCACGCTACACGCGCGTTAA
>NW_011967202.1:1047471-1055978 GCF_000949405.1 Vollenhovia emeryi
GAACACCCTTTGTAGACGCACGAAAAAATATTGAGATCGCTCTATACACTGTAAATCGTGTACCGCCAAAAATTGGAGGTACACGTCAAAATAAAAAGTATACGTAAATATGAGGTACATATAGGTCCACCAAAATAGGAGGGAAGATAGTACCTCGAAATTAGGAGTCATATTTTGAGGAGGTCCATTATTTATTATTAATGCCGATCACAGAAACATGTCTTGTTGGTGGATGCCCACAATATAGACGTAAAACGGAAGATTGATCCACATTATGTAATTTGCGAATGTACTCTGTACATTCGCAATTTAATTCTTAGCACTGGCCACGAAAAATGCCTCGAATATCTATATTACAAAACGCATCCATAATGTATGTAACAGATATGAAACACTTCGTGTCTTTAGCCGACGCGATTACGTATAAAGTATGGCACGACGAAGGAAAATAATAACAAAAGCTATCTCGTTGGTATGGAGACAGGCATTTGGAGGTACAATTGTACCTCGTATTACTTCAGGAGGTAGGTACGGGAACCATTTGTACCTCCTAAAAAATGTACCGCGAATTTATAGATACCTCGAGCAGTAACCTGGAGACGGTATCCTCCAACTGATCGTCATATATTCATTATTACCTCGTATATCATGTACCTCGTGCTAATGTACCGTGAAAAATATTGTCCCTCCTATTTTGGTGGGCTCATAATTATGTATACATTTTATTTTAACGTGTACCTCGAATTTGGCGGTACTACGCGTTACACGATTTACAGTGTATATACCTCGCGCTACGTTTTTACAAGACGATATGTTTTAGACTTCTATAGCTGTAATAGGATAATACATTGGAGTTGGAGAATCACTTAACGTGTTACGAGCAGTTAGGAACTTAAGCGTACAAGAACGTCCCGCAGACGTAACAATTTAAGGGATTTACAGGAGAAACTGAGGATTCCAGGCTCGAAGAGCCGTAGAATTGAAGGCTGAGGTCTCTCGCGAAGAGAGACCCTCGATGAAGTAGAGGCGAGTTAAAGAATTTGCAGAAATTAGAATTGGGGATTTCAACGTAGGTACACGCGGGAATTTGCCGGCGCGGTTCAAAGCAACGAGCGCCTTCTCCGCGGCAAGACGCAAATTTCGCTGATTGAAAGTCTGATCTACGGTCCGGCGAAGACGCGGCCGCAACCGCGAGTTCGCCAGGTTCGCCCGCGACGTCCCGGACGAAATAAGTTTAACGGCTCACGGCGTTTCCTCATTCCTACTCGCGTTCCTCGCGGTATTACGTTCGGGTCGTTAAGTTCCCGCTGTCCGTTCGGGCTCGTGCCTCGTGTCTTGTCTTTCTTCTCCGCGGGCCGCGGGATCCGGGACCCGCGCGAAAGAAAATGAACGAGCCGGAGAAAATCGATGGCTTAATGCGCAACGCGAGAGCGGACGAGGGACGGCTCGTTAAATTGGCGTGTTTCGAGATCAGGCCGTCCGGCGATCGACCTGAAACTTTACGATCTATTCTCTCGCTTCTGACTTTTTCCTACCCGCTTCATCCTGTTTTGCGTTAGGTTCTGCCTGCACGATATGCGCTAGATCTTATTGTTAGTTGCATCACTTCCGTTTATGTTCCTACTCTCTTACTGCGTAAACGTTTGGTTTTCTACCGAAAACGTACGTCGATGAATGATTAATTACAGGCTATTTTTTGCATCTTTTCAATACGTCATTCCTCCAAAAGGAAGCCATTTCCAAAATATGAAGAAGTAATGCGAGTACTATTGAAGTCTGGTGAGTAAAATAGTTTTATCGGTACTGTCGAAGTACCGTAACCGAAGTATCGATATTTCGATCCTCGAAGTATCGTAAATACCTTCAGTCCTGCCGCGACCTAACAGTCTCTCGGCGAATTGCTAGGTCGTACGTACAGTAAGAAATGGGTATCGCCAAGTCATAACGTAGCGGGAATTCGTATGATCTGGACCGTTACACCGGAAATGTACCGCGGCTCATCGAGACGACCCGGGGTTATCGGATTACCGACCACGCTCGATTCGAGAACACGGCGTAATGATCCTTGACTAATTGCCATTTCGACTGCCAGACAACGTACTGCGTCGTCGATTAGAGCGAACGGTGCGATCTCCGATTGTCCGGAAAATGGTGGGCTGTGCGTCTTTATAAAAAAATCTTCTGCACATATTTTTATCAATAAAGATGCGTCTGAAGGCCCAAGTCGAGATTTATTGAACGTCTCACCGGTGTACAAGCTACGATTTTGCAACAAGTATAGCGACATTAGTCATCGATTCTAAGAAAACTGTATTAAGAAAAATAGCGATTTCTTCTGTAATAGAAAATTATTCAGTGCTGAAAAGTGGGACCAACTCAAGATAGATGCGATGTGCTGTGTCAGTGTAGGTCACGGGGTTTCGGCGTAATATCGTCACAGTTCACAAATCCATTTCGACTGCTATTCGCTCTTCGACCTCGCGCTCTCCTCGTGACCGACAAGCCGAGCCGTGTGTATACACACCTGTGCACACACGCGCGTACCGCCGTGTAAATTCTTCGGCAAACACTTGCGGCGCGGCCTCGCGCGATTGATTCCGCACGCGAGGCTGATTCTCCGGCGCGATCCTTTCGCATAATAGTGCCCGGCGAGTCGCTGGAAAGTTGGCACTCTTCGGTCTGCCCCACTAAACGCAGTAACTGACTGCAAAGGAGGACGTGGACACGAGAAGGGACTTAGTCGGATGATGGTCTTCGACGGAGTGTGACAACCTCTTTTCCCCAATTTTTACTTTTCAATTAAATTTACCTATAAAATGCAGAGTTATCAGTGAAATTTCGAGATATATAAAGGAAGAACGAAATGAATTTATTAATGAATGGGAGTATACAGCTTAAAAACTTTTATTACAAAGTATGAGGGGAATATTGCCTTTTGGAATAGAAAAGTATAATAATGATGAGATTTTCGAGGCTCTTTTTCCATCGGTTGCTGTAGAATAAATATCGCAAATCGACGTTTTCCAAGTCAAACATAGTTGTACGCGTGGCAAACTTTGAAAGCTACACGTTATTCGGAACGGTCGCGCATAATTGCCGAGTTTCTCCAGTTTCCTTCGCACGCGGCTCCTAATTGCTGTCCTCCGGCTGATGTCGCCATTGTTACATTTCTAATCGGACCTTGAGTTAGGGAAATTCCCAGGTGAGACTACGCGTTCGCGTTTCTGCCTGTGGACATTGTTTGAAACTGCACGATTACCGTGCGTTTAGAAATACGCGCTTCGTATATGGCATGGCATAATTGAATAGTGGTATGTAATGTGTTTAACTCTCGAGAGAATACGCTAAAATTTCGCACGAACTGTCGCATGGCGCATTCCACGCGTCGCACACAAGTCGCATGAATTTAATCTGACAAGTTTCTAGAATATTGTGTTTGCTTAAATGAGTGGAAATAACGTACTGCGCGTTTTTAATAGATTTTTGTAATTATCGCCGTGGCGTAAATAAGCAGTCGCATAAAATTTCACACAGGAATACATTGAAAGTTTTATTGGCTTTCATAACAATCCAAAAATATGCAAGAATGTCGGGAGTCTAAACTGTACGGTAAACAAGTACGCCGTGCATATTTCTTCCGAAGTTTAGAAAAGTGTTCATTATAAAGAAATTTTGACATGCACGGTATTTTGTCTCGCGCAATATTGTATCTCGGAAAATGACACTGCGGAGGCCACTGTGCAGTTTCATTAACAGTTCCGTTTGCATTCGCAATGGTTTGACGAAGGTTTTAGATAGTCCCATTGATTTGGATAGCAAAGGTGACATTTGAAGGTGCTTTCCGTGACACTTCAAGTTGCAAAAAAGTCATTTCAACTAGAATTTTATACTTCTAGAAGAGTTTTCCAATTTCTGATGAAATGTAACAATAATTCCGCTCGTTAATTATTTTTATATAATATCTTAATCTCACCGTTGGCCACCGCTGTTTAATAATATTCTTGATTTTTAAAAATAAGATGGCAACTTTACACACAGTGATATCTGCGGAGTGATGTCAACGGCCTTGCCGGAGTCTCAGAAGCCTCGCCTGTGTTTGCCCGACACGTGTTAGCGTTAATTACCACCTTCGTGCGTCCCCAAGGGACTCGCGTCGTCTCTCTAATCCCGTCTTCCATTCGCCAAATCCACTCATTCTCGCGGCAGCGCCTTAGATGCCCGATAAATGCGCGTCGCAAACCGAAGAAAGAAACAAGACCCGTCGACGGTGGAAGAGCGACGCGTGAGATAGCGACGCGATTGAAGGCAGTCTCTAATTAATTGTCAGGATGAGCGACGGGTTCTGGTAATTATTGGACTATGATTATTAGCCGGTTCTCTCATCAACCCAAACAACCGAGCTGAGGTATTCACAACTGGAAGCGCTTATGCAAGGAGGAATTAACTTCTTAGAAGCGAGCTAGAAGTGAAGCGACGTACTAGGATTATGGCAAGAGGACGCGTAGCATTCTGTCGAGTATTTTCTTTGGCATCCAAAGTAATAGTTATTAATCACCATTTTATGTAAGCCTCTAAGGGAAAGGTGGACTCTGTTCCTTCTTCAAGTAATGGATGGTTCTTTCTTAAAAATGAATTTAATTGAAGGTCGGAAGTAATGCCAGCTCGAAAATTATAGCTCGACATTTCAAGGATATATAATAAGCGATACTTTATTGAACATGTAACGATATAATTCGATATTATATTATTCGGTAGTATGTTAACTGCGGTCATCTACTTCTTTGAAAACGATAAAGGGAAGCGAGATAAACGAGCTTCTGATAAAAAATTATCCCGCAACTCTGGATTCTTGCATGCACCCAAGTGCGTTTTCGAAACATGTACCTTTGCATTAAATCAAGTCCGAAGTATAATTTTAGTACCGATTTTCGCACCGATCGTGTCCGACCGACGTGAATTCGACGAAAGGGAGGGCGGTGAAGCCTAAATGAAATGGCGCGAAGAAGATCCGGAGGGCGTTTCGGAAACGATAAAATAATCGACGCTTCTCAAGACAACATTAAGGACGGTATTCATAGTCAAATCTTATATTCAAGACCGTCTTAAGTTGCTGTTCCATACAGCATATATCTTTAGATAAATTCAAGAAGGTCTGGAATATAAGGTCTGACTACGACTACCAGTTTAAATGTCCGGATTTAGTTTTCAGCTGTCTAAAAAAAATGGAAAATCTAATTAACGAGGTTCGCGCACGTCACTCAAATTCCAATACTAATGAAGCTGGAATAAATTATAAAGACTAACGAAAGCTGATTTCGGCCTGATAATTATCCAACAAGATTCTAGGCTCCAAGTAAATACACACCTGCCGATATCTCGACAAGAAGATGGATAGTTTCCGGGATTATTAGTTGTTGGAAATACGACACAAAAAATTAACTTATCGATAACTATTTTGTGCTAATGTAGACACGCGTTGCACAATTACGTATTACATGTCGTTAAAAATACACACCGCGTGTTGCTTTATAGAGAAGTCTCAGAACGTCAGCGGTAACAACGTTGATTTTCAACAAACGTTGCATGCAACGAGATGCATTGAAGCATCGAGCACCTTCCTGTTTTCTAGCGGGCGGACACGAAGGACGCGCGCGTCCGCCCGAAGGAGGGAAAGCTGCGGTGATTGGGGGCCTCGTAAAGACAGTGAAATTTGTCATAAAACTACCAATTATCGACCGCCGACCTTTAACGTCGTGTCGACAATTATCGCTTTAAATACGCGCATAACAAACGGCAGGCGACGCCGCGTCCTTCTTTCACCACCGGCATTTCGAAAGTGGCCGCTCGCCGGCGACGTCGCGTCTTCCGCTTAATATTAATGGAGTTTAGAGCGCGCGATTATCGCATCGTTACATGCACCTTGCAGCCGAGGTTGCATCGATCACGTATCGAGAGATTTCCATTTCCAGGCCAGAACTAGAATTTAATCGCGATAGGTCAAGATCTTTGCAGGATCGTAGTGTCATTTCTACTGACAGGTAATAAACATGAGACAAAGATCAACATTTTTTTACGATCTGCATCTTGTTGCACACGTTTTATTCTCAAACCTATCACTTTATTAAACGTTTATATACGTGTAAATATATTTGTAATGTTAAGGAATACTTCTAATATTGTATATCTTTCGTCCGTTCTCTCTCTTTCTCGTTCTTTCTTTCTACTCGTAAAGCGCGCTAATTAAAATCGCGCCTCCGGCGAGTGCAATAGCCGCGGTAATGCTTTACGATTATGAAACGCAAACGTATCTCTGAAACACCGAGCGCCTCGGCACGAATGAACGTACATGCCATTTGTCCATTAGGATAGCACGTGGCTCTTCGCTGTTGTAATGCATCTGACAGAGCTTCCTATTAAGATACAGATCGTTTACTCGAAGCTACTTCGAGGAAGAGGATATCCCTCGCGATGTCGCGAGCAGCGCGGTGTCCCGGCGTGTGAAAGTTTCCAAGCCGGGAGATATCGATGCTTGGATGGCAGTCCGCGCTCGTCTCTTTCGCAGATATGGCTAGACATCCTGCGTAGATACGCCCGCTGGGCATTCTTCCTAGTTATGCCCGGTAGGCAAGGCGACGTCTCCGATAAGCTGCCTTTCACGCGAGAATATACGGGAGTCCCGTCGAATGGACGCAACGTAGAATCGAGACCAGTTAGTTACTAAAGTCGCAATTAATCAAATCGCCTTGTAGTTACATTCTCAATTTCCTTGAATTTCAAGATTAGGCAGTAAATTGATTGTTTAACTCCTAAAACCGTAGAATTGGATTATTTGCGTGTCATATAGCTTGAGAAATTTTATCTTTTCGTTCGCCACCGGTCGGCAACACATAACACTTGTTCCTATTGCAACGAAACGTGAAATTCGATAATACGCAATCTTTACTACTCGATAGTACGCATATTGCTGCACTTACGCGAAGGTAAGCCACCGTGGCCGATTCGGTGGAATGCCCGCTTCATTTACACGCCTCGTGCGTAGGCGAGGCTCTTGTCGCGTAGGCAATTCCACTCGTCGCAGCCTTGGCTACCTACACCGAGTCGATAGTAATCGACAGCAATCTTTTAAATGCGTGTCAAGCCACGCACGACGTGCACGGTCTCGAAAATATCGTGTTATTTAATGCAGACGGTATCTCCCTCGCGTCTCTCCATCGCATTTATTCATACTCCGCACTGTATTGTAATTTAGTAATGAACACGGGACGCGAGTTATGTTCATTAGCATAACTTTCGCAAACTTCTCGTAAGACGGAGCGGAATTCCATTTTGATAAACTGACGCCTCCGCGATCGTGCGGTTACGAAGATCTCTTTTAAGACCGTAGCCGGGAAGAAAGTAAAATCGTCTGACCTCAAAAACGCCAGTGCGAGGCAAGTGCGAGGCGGGAAGTCGGTGTGTGTTATGCAATGAAATTATGCTACGTCTCGCCACGAATCTCCGCGACAAAAATGAACGCGGGACGATCCTTTGTCCGTCGGTGCGTAACCGTGAACGTTATCTAAGAATCTGTAGTATGTCGTTGTCGCTCATAAAACGAGAGGGATGCATATCTAACGCCGTTCGCGGCACGGGGATTCTCAAACACGACGGCAGTAAAATGATCTTTAGGAAAACATGCTTTGCACTTGTTTTATCTTCAGCGTTATTTGCTGCATTATTGACCGTAATAAATGTAAACTTCTTAATCTGCAATTTTGTTGCCGCATCGTACTGCTATCGCTTCTAGATAATCTTTATACGTGAAATTATTTTTCCTCTGAAAACTGCACTTCTTGATTCGCACACTTCAGAATGGCAGTAATGATAAAGGTTCACTCATATTACATTTTTCATATTTTTCACAATAATCGTCGTACATACAGTACCGGCCAAAAAGTATATCATTATTAGGTTTTCTGAGCATAACTTTCGTCGAAGTGCACCGAATGTGCTCAAAATTTTACAGTAGACACCTGATAACAGGTACATCTTGTACACGAAGGGTAATGGAATTTGACAAAGTATTGGGTCGGTCAAAAAGTTCGTGCACTTTTTGCCTAAAATGAGAAGTCAGTTTTCTGGGCGCTTAGGAAAATTTATTCAATAATGTATTCCCCACTTCGTCCACCAAAGCAACAATCAGGCTTGAATCCACTGTTGAAGGACGACCAGAGCGCGCTTTATCTTTCAAGCAAAAATCTCCTGAACGGAAGCGCGCAAACCATTTTTGCACTACGCGTTTTTTTAGGGCATCAGGTCCATACACTTCACAAATTTTATGAGCTGTTTGTGCAGCGTTAAGTCCTTCTTGGAAATGATAAAGCATAATATGTCGATAATGTTCAGAAATCTTCTCCATCTTCGAGCGAAGAGAATGGCGAAGATGACGCCAACCAATAGCAGAAAGATTGTTCTATATATATATAGTTTACAACAAATATGGCGGCGCTGGCGGAAAAGCGCGCGCT
>NW_011967202.1:1058103-1068416 GCF_000949405.1 Vollenhovia emeryi
AGGTAATATATTTCGCGGTAAATTTTCTGTATTAAAACACTGGCCGGTTAATGTCGACTAAAAAACTTGATTAACAAATATAACAAATTGTTAAGGGGATGCTGGAGTGACTCTGCACTTTTGCACCTTTCTAACCTAAAAACTGTCAGTTCGCGGAAACATTTGTATAATATACAAATTAAATGACTTACGTGTACAGATTGAAAGCAGCTCGCTATTCCGGCCAAATGAAAGAATAATACGGCATCATTGAAACTAAGTTTATAAGTCCAATAAGAAATAATAGTGAGCAACACATACATACAGTACATGTAGTATATGTGTTGCTCACTATTATTTTTTATTAGACTTACAAACATAGTTTCAGTGATATCATATTGTTCTTTAATTTAGCCGGAATAGCAAGCTGCTTTCGATCATCTGTACACGCGCCATTTAATTTGTGTATTACACAAATCTTTCCACGAAACAGACAGTTTTAAGTGCAAAAGGTGCGAAAGTGCAGAATCACTCCAGCATCCCCTTAAAGTTATTCGTTCAAATGGAAAGATTTCAATATCTCGCAGATATTATCGTGCATCTTGTTCCTTTTCTCCCCCCCCCCCCCCCATTGCATCTCTCTCGTGAAATTTCTCCGCGCACAAGAACTTTGTCACAGTCGAGAAAATTAATGAGTCGCGTTATTACGGTGTTTAAACGGATTGCGGACGGTCGTTATGATGAGCCGAGAGCCGCGGGGCAGCGCCGAATCCCACAAGATGCCCCCTTCGGATCGATCGCCGCCGCCAACTTTCTACGGGCGGCGGAATGCGCCTGCAGCGCCTGTGCCCGGGCCCACCTACTTTCGATCTAAGACACGTGAATTCGGCGGCTTCTGTGTACCTGTACGAGCGAGTAAATTTCGGTCATGGAGCACGGCGTCGGCGGATTCCTGCGGGGTTCCACTCTCACCGAGCCGATCACGACGTTCCTCGAGGAGGACTTTCTTTTTCGCACGGGTCCCCGCGCGACCTGAATCCGCCCGACGAATCTCTTCTTCTCGGTTTTTTCCCCCCCCCCCTTTTCTTTTCTCATGCGTTTATCTCGCTCCTCGGGCGCGACGCGTCGCCGCTTCATTTTTGCGCGATTAATTAAAGGCACCACCTCAATTGCGATATCTCGTCCTCGTGAACGTGCGGATTTTGATCGAAGCCACCGATTCAAGGTTGCGACACGTAATTTAGAAAGCGATTGGCTTGTTTTGAAAACAACTCTCTGGGTGTAATTTTTAACGAAAAGACGTTTGAAACCCTTAATCGTCACCGTGAATCCTTGAATCTCTCAGACAAAAGTCCGTTTCTCACAGTCCAGTCCCATTTTCGTCGCCGCGGGGGGCAGCGCAGGGGATACCACGGGATTACGGGGCGGATCACGTTAACGGGCGGAAAGGCACTTTTTCATATATCCTCGGTCGTTTGCATGCATTGAACGTGCGACGTAAATGCGCCCGCCGGACGGCCGGCCGGAAGGATCGACGTTACCGGAGGCGGCACCTACGGCGGCCAGTCACGACGTCGTCCTCCTCCCGGCTCGTGACACGTAAAGGGGCAATTACTAACGCAGGATGCGTGGACACGCATTTCGCATGCAAACACGCCGCTGCCAGTAATTAAACGATCCCAGAGAGCGCGTTCCGCGGATGCGCGAGCTGCGCCCCGGCCGTCGTCGTTTGCGCTACGACTCGTAGAACACGATGACAAAGTTGCGCTCGAACGATTAATCAGGGGGACTGCGCGACGAGCTTAAACATATGCGGGACGTGTCGATGCACCGCGTGGAATCTCGACGCGACGAGATTTAGCGGACGTGACGAGTATCGAAAGTTTGGAATCTCGAAAGTAGAGGCACAAAACGCGCGGTAACGACGTAAAATCTTGAAGGACCCTGATCTTAAGATCGAATGGAAGAGAGAGACTTTTTAACGCTTCCTCTCGAAGCTTCGTGTGTTGTCGAGCACGCAGCAATGTTACTTATGACGTTTGTCAAACTTGTTTCTTCTCTCCCCTTTCAGTTCCGACCGCGTCCTCTTCGCTACCGCTCGATCTTCGTTTCCGAAGATACTTCGAGGTCCGTAATTACCGGATGCCTTTTGCGCCTATTTGGCCGGCGCACTCTGTAATCACGTACGCATTACGCCGGTACGATGATCGCGATCGCGAACGCGCGTATACGGCACCTGTGCGCCTTATCGCCGACAGATGGTCTTACGTTACGATTCCTGATTAATTAAAGCTCCCAAGAAGTCGACGGCGGGCAGGCCGTGCCGCGCGCCTCTTTAATGAGCTTAAGTACTGCCCGATATACCGATTCAGTAGCTATGACCACGTGCGATATATTACTCGCGCACCTATGCCCGCTTAATAACTCGTCCTCTTCCTCACCCCGCATTCCTCTCTCGCTCTCTCTTTCTCTCTTTCTCCCTTTTCCCTTTCCTCCTTTCTCCCTCTCTCTCTGTCTTTTTCTCCTCGTCCCCGTTTTACCCCGCATTTTCCCTCTCGCTTTTTCCCTTCGCTCGGCACGGCCTCGGCCTCGACCCCCTCCCCTCCCCCCCCCTCTCTCTCTCTCTCCTCAGCTCCTCCCGACAAGGAAATCGCGAGAGGAGAGGGAACGGCATCCGAAGGATCTCAGCGTCAATTAAGCAAGAGTTGCGAGACAGGCCTAGACGTATATACCTACTCGCACAATCTGCATTTATCTCGGCGAGAGTTACAAGAGCCGTTTGCTATCTACCGCGCCGCGATACGTACGGCAGGGAGTACGAAAAGTCAGTCCGTGAGTTAGACCCGCTCGTCTCGTGTTTCGCGCCCCGCGAACTCGCCTCGTCCCAACAGGAGTCACGGAAGAGCGAGCGAGCGAATGCGAGACTCGTTAATGCTCGCGGAGGAAAATTAGCCTCGCGGCACGAAAGTGTAACGTTTCGTTAGGAAATTCGTTGCTCTCGTCGTGACCGCGCAATTAACGCTTCAAGCAGCTGTGACAGTGCATCATGATGCCGCAACACGCGGATTTCTGCACTGTCTTGTTAACGCTAGGAGAAACGACGAACAATTTCACCCGGTGTCGCATTCAATTTCAGACGGAAGATTAAATCAGGAAGCGCTTACACTCTGAATATCAAATCTCGTGAAAATTTTCAACATTTGCAGATCGCAAATAAATGTAGAAACATTCTAAAACATCTTACGTGTGATCGACAAGATACACGGTTGGTCTCGCGCGCGCGGTTCTCGCTGCGCTTATACTTGGCACGAGACACTTCACTCTTAAGCATGTACCGCCAAAACTTGAAGGTACATGTTAAAATAAAACGTACACGTAATTGTGAGGTACATAAAAATCCACCAAAATAGGAGGAAAGATAGTACCTCGGAATTAGGAGTCTTTTCTTCACAGAAACACGTCTTGTTGGTGGATGTCCACAATATAGACATAAAACGGAAGATTGAATGTACTCTGTCTGTACGTTCGCAATGTAATTCTTGGAACTGGCCACGGCAAACGCCTCGGACATCTATATTACAAAACGCGTCCCATAATGTATGTAATATGCACTTCGTGTCTTTCGCCGACGCGATCACGCGAGTGTGGCACGACGTTGGCATGAAGACAGGCATTTGGAGGTACATTGTACCTCGTGCTACTTTAGGAGGTACGTATGGGAACCACTTGTACCTCCTAAAAACTGTGTCGTGAATTTATAGACCATACCTCGAACGGTACCTCCAACTGATCGTCAAATATTCATTGTTACCTCATATATCTTGTACCCTGTGCTAATATACCGGGCAAAATATCTTCTATCAGCATGCAACTCAAATCTCACACTGAAAAAAATTTCTGGTTGAATTTGGACGAATCAGATAATTCCTTTAGGATTTACCAGAATTCCTTTAGGATTTACCAGAATTCCTGTAATCCTACAGAAATTCTGGTAAATCCTAAAGGAATTATCTGATTCGTCCATATTCAACCAGAAATTTTTTTCAGTGCAATTATACTTTGAAACTTGTACTCGAAGATTACGAGTGTACCACGTCTCTTATTCTCGTCTGTCGACCGGCGGGACTTAATTGCCGCGCGAAAAATCGCCCAGCCTAAACGTCAAACATTTTCCGCGCGGGGATTCCCGGCATGAAACTCGCCGAGACCGTGTAAATTTGCGCCGCGGATTCTGCGAACCGAAAAAGCCCGGCTGCGCCGGCGCAAGCCGAGGGATGGTCGTATACCGGTTCCGATGCTCGGTACATCGAGAGGGTGCGCGCGGGTCATAGGTCGCAGCCGAGTCGAAAGTCGACTTGCCGCGGCGGCGCGGCGCGAGGCAACGGCGTTTCCGCCCGATCGCCCCCCCTGCGCGCCCATTGTGCGTTCCCCGTCCGATCATTATTACCGCGATCGAACCGCGGATCTAGCCGGGGCGGCGGGGACGCAGCTGATATATGGTACATCGGGGGTGAGATAATATCTGCGCGCGGGTTGCGCCCGGTCGTGGCTGCGGCCGGCGCGCCGTAGCACTTGCACGGCGGCGCGTCGTAACGTTATTACTTTCGAGCAAAATGTGAAAGTTGGAGCACGCCATTGTGCGCGCCCCGGCTGATTCAGACAGTAGGGCCTCCGTGGGTACGCACGTGCCTTTGTTTCCCACCGCGAGCGGCGAATATCGCGATTTTTCACCCCTTCCCCCTCCCCCCCTCCCTCTCTTTCTTCTTCGGCGAAGGCGTTTCGCCACGCGCTGTCCCGCTCGTTGTATCAATGGAGAGATAGATCGATCATACGGAACGTCGTGTTGCAATTTGATTACGTTTCTTTTTGCAAACTCTTGCGGAATATATAATGTAAAAGTATACACTCGTCGCCCGATGCATGGCAAGCGCGAAGACACACAATAATTACGTTGCGGTAAGAATAATCTCCGAATTGTTACATTCCGCGATGGTTTAAATGGCCCGAGGCGTTGCAGACTATTATTAGCTACCACGTATTATTTTCTAGTCTGCCTGAACGTTCAAAATTGGCATGTGCATTATAGTAGCGCGCCTGGCAACTACGAGGCCGACACGTTGATCCAACGTCGTCGATTATCCGGTGGAACGTAGCACGCCGCTCAACGAGATTTCTCAACGGCGCGTTTGAGATATTTAGACCGGCTTTTATTACCGGGGTAAGCTCTCGTTGTTTCGCACACACCGCAGTCAGTACCGGTTGTCCCTCCCGAGCCCGAGGGCGCAACGGTTAAATTCCAGCGGGCGTTCTCGCGTGGCGGAATGTCTCCCCGCGAGAGATCCCCGAGTAAAGGAAGAGCCCCGGCTCCTTAACCGATCGAGGAGGAGATGGAGAACGCGAGAGGAAAAGAGAGGCGGAGAGACTCGTCTGAGTGAGACCTTCCGGGAAATTGGATTGGCATTTTGTTCTTTACGAGCGTCCGCGGGGCCGCCATGGTTCTACAAGATAGAACGTTCCTGTCGGAAGACGGGGCACGCGGTTATACAGGGTGGACACTGTTCTACGGATGACGGAACACACGGTTACACCGGTTAAGTGAAAAGATCCCATCCGAGCTTGGGAATTCCAATTTTACTTTGTCGAAATGTAATTTAATCGCGTGCTGTTTTATCGGGGGGAAAAAATTATACCCTAGTTTTAATCCGACTATTGACGGATTAGGTGAGCTCTTCTTGCTCGAAGCCCGAGTACAACGTGGCACGCGATAATTATGAAAATATTATCTGATAACGGAACCTGTAACACACGTAGGTTTCATGTATGTATAATTGTGTACCTTCCAAGTGATTCTATTCTTTCCTAAGTTTGATTACTTGTATCGTTTTCCGAAAACTACACGCGCCTTCACTTGCTGCGTTATTTTCAGCCAGAGAAAATGATACCCGCGCATTGAACAGATTATTAGTATTAACAATTGTCGGGGGACGAAACGCGCGGTTAGACGAGATGAAATATAGGAAGGACGGGCCGTAACACGGGATGAGACAGTGCTATTGAAATGGAAGATACGTGCTCTTTCATTTCGTGAATCCAGGAACGTAATAACGGCCCTCGCCTCGGTATCATTTCCGATCTAGCAGGCTCCCGAGCTTTATCTCGCGTATCGATTCGAATCTCGGTCCAAACGCACCGCATGCTGCGAATAATACTTCCGTTGTAAAGTACCGGAGCCAATCTCTAATGATAGATCGCGAGCGCGGTTTTGCTTCCGATTCTTCCGTCGATGGTTAAACGAAACTCCGGCATTGCGTAAATCGCATGAGAAAGAGACACGCGTCATCTCGTTTTTCCGAACGCCAGAAATGGGGAAAGGAAAAAGAAATGGAAGAAACGAACCACCCGGTGACGCGCTCGACCCGATCGGATCGGATCGGGTCGTCGGCTTGGGCGCTCGCGGATTTTTGCACGGCGCGTGCAGCAGGAAGCGCATGATTTGTGCCGACAATCGCGACACGTAGGCGTATGTATATCGCCCGGGAATACAGTCCGGGTTCGATTCGAGTTCCTCGAGATAGCCGGGGCTGCGCAGCTGCCTTGCCTACGTCCTAGCTCGCTCGCGCTCACGCCGAGCTATCGCGAACGAGAAGACGGCAGACGGAGAATCGTTCTTCCTATCCTTCCAAGTTCGATGACTCTCGGCGATGATCATCGCGAGGGGGCAAACGTCCTCCTCTCCCCTGCCCTCCCGTTCCCCGTTCTCTCTGCCTGGGTCCCTTCGCGCTTCGTCGCCCCCTGCGCTCCTTCTCCTCCTCCACCACCTCCTCCACCTCCTTCTCCTCCTCCTCCTTTTCCTCCCGATGTTGCTCCCTTCTTCTCTCTTCCTTCGCCTTCCCCCCGCGGGTACCCTACGCTCGAGTTATCATAACCGCCGCCATCCGTCATGCATCACTTGCCACTTTGTGCCCCGGAGAATCCTCTCGCCGCGGCACGACAATTCGCGCGCGAATCCATTGGGGAATCGCGACGCCGAGAGCGAATAGCAGGATATCGCCAGGTGGTTGTGTCACCAGGACTTTTCCCCGCGTGCAATTGAACCTCGCGACAAAAATCCGGTTACCGACGAAAAAATCGCCGAGCTGTTGTATGATATTCGCAAAGGCTCGAGCTACTTTTAGAGTCGTTTTATGAAAGTTGTACCCATACAACCTTGTAGCTTACACGCGTATGAGACAATTTTACGTGCGCTGCACGCTCACGCGCAACTACTACGAGTTACGAAAGTTTCGCCGTTTAAAGGAACAAAATTAGACGTAATTAATATCCTGTTACGCATTTATTACGATTTACGATAAAATTGCGCACGTATCAACGTTTAAACGGCCGTAAGCCGCGTGAATTTCAGAATGCATTGTCGGAGGTGAAACTGTGGGAAACACGCCCGGTGTCCTTTTTTCTTTCTCTGATCCGACCACGATATCGATCAATCTGGTCCCCCGTTGTTTCACCGCTGGCGTCGCGCGGAAGTGAAACATGTTGCCAGTCTTCGGGCCCTCCTATTTCAGAAAACGCAGATAAACGCGCGTGTAGCGTACTCGCGCGAGAATATCTAAGCCATCATTTGCACTTGGCGTTTATCGATCAATCGGTGGTTTCGTCTTAACTGCGAGTTTATGGGCCCTTTTCACCGGAGGAAACCTGTATTTCAGATCGTCGCCTCTCGCATCTGATGTCAGTATTATCCGCCTCCTGAGAGCGATCGCGGGCGTAATTTCGCTCATTTCCATCGCCGATTTTTTTTTCTCTCGCGAACGATAAACCGACCGTGCGAGTGACGATTCGATCCCGCACTGAAAAAAATTTCTGGTTGAATATGGACGAATCAGATAATTCCTTTAGGATTTACCAGAATTCCTGTAATCCTACAGAATTTACCAGAATTTCTGTAATCCTACAGAAATTCTGGTAAATCCTAAAGGAATTCTGGTAAATCCTAAAGGAATTATCTGATTCGTCCATATTCAACCAGAAATTTTTTTCAGTGCGATGCCTCGTTTGCGGCGCGAGAGATCGGGAGAGAAAGAGGGAAAAGCCGGCTTTCCACGCGCGCCATCGTTTCCACGTTTTTGAATACGTGGCGCACTTAGCGGGGACCGTCCTGCTTGTCTCGCGCCGTTTACCTTAACGACGTCGACTTTTCTCCGGCGCTTTTCGCATCGCTCTTACTCAGCCCGGGCTAGCGGTACTACCGGTCGATCGACACGGACGGGTCGCGTGTGCAGGTTGGGGCCACCTGCTCCCGTACCGGCGGTGAATGGAAGAACTCACTTTAGAGAGACGCATCCCAGACGGTCCTCTCCCTCGTTCGTACGGCCTCTCCTTCTCTCTCCGCCCGTATCCCGACACGACTGACACGAGGTTAAGCCACGTCTAACTGTAAGATAATCGGCCTGCTCGTTCGGATCGTTTGGTCAACTCGCGTGCGTTTACTCTCCTCTTTTTCCGTCCTCCCTCCCGCCGGCTCTACCCGCGGCCCCGTACGCTCTTCGTTCATCAATGGCCTCGCGAACCGTCGTCCTTCGTCCGACGGGAGATGCTGGAAAGTTATTGAGCAACGGCATTTCTTTTTTCCCTTCCGAATGCGATCGGAGAGAAGATGCGCATTACGGGCGGAGTTAATGGTACTTTTATACGGCATCCGCGTTCCTTATCTCGGTAGCGAGAGGGAAATGCGCAACGCCTCCCTACAATCTGCATTCACGCGAGTGATTTTTCATCGACGCGACCGTCGCGGACGAAGCGGGCTCGTAAAATATACTTCTCGCGGGGAAAATATTAATTAAATGTATCAGGCGTTAAAATACGAGCGTGTTATTATGCAAAAGTGCGGGCCTTATCGGGGAGCATTTGAGGCGGACTACGTAGCATATTTGCAAATTGATCACTCTCATTAACGTTTAATTACACCCTTAATCGTCTTATGCAAAGCCAACGGAATTGGTATGCGAAAGCGCACTTTTCACGCAGGTGGGGTTTAAGGGAAATTGGAACTGGTTTGCAAATTGATCCTCTTAATTGACCGTCCGATCGTCCTACAAAGTATACAGATCGCCGTACAGAGTTTTAATCCCGGCTCATAACACTAAATCAACATTTGCATTTATTTATCACGTTACTTTAGATCTCGCCTTGCTCCTTATTATCCCTCCGCGTTACGCAATTTCCTCTGTTTATTAACGACAGAATCGTTCTGTTACCGTCTCTAACAATTCTATACACATTTTCTGCAGCTGTTATGTAATTAGTGATTATTTTTGTCCACGTATCTTCTTATTACATTTCCACTTAATTAATACACCTCTGATCCGTACATGACGCAGGAAATCTAGCGCGTGATGGAACTCATTGAGAATGCACTTATAAACTCGCTGCGAGCCGTACGATCTGTCTAGCTGATTAGCTTATCTCTCTGAAACTCGTACTTTACTTAAGAAACAGCGCAATTCTTATTGCTCCCGTAAAAAAGTCGCCGGATTTATGGCACATTCAGCTTTACGGATCCAATTAGATCCCACAGTAAGTTTCAATAGGATTTCAGGCGAGCACGTTAGATAATTGGTCCCGCTTTCTGATCCTTCCAGATGCAACATGAATGGCGAGTCGCGCGCACCATAGAGACGGCAGGTCGGCATAGAAATGGGCAACAACGGCAGCAGCTCCCATCAATATTGCGCGTCCAACGGGCCGCAGGAGATCGCCGGGCGCGGGTGGACGCAGTCCTTCCCCCGGGAGCTGGGTAGGCATCACCCGCAGCAGCCGACAGGACACAAGGTCCTGCCGGAGCCGCCCAATCAGCGGCTACGCGCCACCAATAATGGAAGCATCATTCACAACGGGGGAACCATAAGCGGCCGCCGGCCGCCGGCCCTCACGCTTCCGCACGACCTTAATAAGGTAAGGATTCGCGGCGGCTTTTCGAGTCGCGCTGATGACGTGGCGTGCCAAGTTCTTCGTGTGCCGCGGAACGCGAGTCGCCGCGCGATCCGTTGGCAGCCGCGGTCACCATCGGCGAGCGCGTACTCAATTTTTCCGCAAGTACAGATTCTCTCACGCCGGTTGATCATTCACCTGTTCAATAATAGCGACGGATGGGGGTATTGACGATAATAATAACAGACTGGGTACGTTTTCAGTCAAATTCAATCGTGCCGATTTTGGCTCGGTTCGTTGGAGATCCCGAGTCGAAATGTTGGCCCTGTGTTGAACCTTTAATTCTATTATACAGGGTGAGTCTTTCCATATCCGACAAAATTTTTGAGAAGGTAGAACGGATCGAG
>NW_011967202.1:1070408-1092564 GCF_000949405.1 Vollenhovia emeryi
AAGCAATATCGATCGCCGGGCGGTCACATCTTGCCACGCGCTCGAATTTGGCGGTAGGCCGGCCTAAGACAACGATTTTTAATAATTAATTACTTGTTAACTATTACGAAAATTGCAAAATGGTACAGGACTTTTTCGTTCATCTCGATCCGTTCTACCTTCTCAAAAATTTTGTCGGATATGGAAAGACTCACCCTGTATATTGCAGTAGAACCTGAGACAATAAAAGAGGTCGAATTGCAAGTACAAAATTTACTCCTACTTAAAAACCGATAGTGTCAGAAATTTCTACTTTTGCCAATTTAGCATTAAAGTAGGTCCTTCCAAGTAGAAGCTAAACTTTTAGAATTAAAGATTCAAGGGAGGAGTAAAAAAATAGAATGTCATGAAAGTAGGTTATTGCTGGTCTATGTAGGTGTATAGATCAGCTAAGTAGGTGTAAATTATCCTTAAAAGTGTCATAATAGTGCTAAAATTTCGACTCGGGATATGACGTTATCTCTCATTTGTCATAATTTTCAGTCACTCCGCTTGGGAAGAGTCGAGGAATCAATTCCTGCTCGCGTTTCGCATGTCGCGTTTCGTATGCATCCGTTTCCAATTCACCGCAGGAGTTTGCGTCATCGAGACGCCTCCGTGAAGAAATATGCACGTGGCACAAACCGCTTCGATTCGGAGAGTGCACGTGTTTCAGAGTGGTTTGCCAAGCAAAAGTAAATGCGCCTCCCGCGGTGATCGGATGGCAAAAAGTTCTGAAGGAAATGGAGACTAAGGAAATATTTCTCTTCTTACAGCAAGAAAGATTTTATAGCCGTTGAATACAAGCGGTGTCAATTTGTGCATCTAATTTGGAATCTTAAAAGTAAAAAGGAGAACTAAACAAGCGTACGGATATAATAGATGTGTATTTCTCCTCTTGCTCCATATATTTCTTTAGGTTTCTGTACAAATGGTATTCGATGAAAAATAAGGATAGCGGAAAGATTGATATTTTCTGCCCCGAATCTCTCCGGCGTGCAAGTTTGCCTTCGCAAAATGATGGAAAAGGCAGTTTTTCATTCCGATTCGCTCCGGTTCGATCTTCCGACTTCGTGTCCAGCCAGTCCTCCTTCTGTCTCCGAAGACGCGCGTTTCCGCCGCCTGGAATTCTCTCACGCGGGGCAACGCGCGTCCGTGCGGAATTCGTCTTTTGGCTAGGCGCCGTGTGTCGTAACCCGGTTAAGATTATTCCGTGGTGCCGCGTTTTACCGCGAATTCGCGAAATGTATCACGCGGCCTTCATCGAACGCTTTGTGCGGACGGTCGCACAGAGACGACGGTTTCTCAGCCGCCCCGCTTTGTCACGGTGCCCCGTCCTCTATAGCGCTTATTACGCGCATCAGAAGGAAGTCGCGTACGCTTTGTAATAAATCAACAGCGTTCTAAGAATAAACGTAACACTTTACCGTTCCACCTTTATGTAATACTTAAGAGAAAAAGATATTATCCTGACCCGTTACGCATATAATCGGGGCTCGCTAACGAGAGGCTCCTATTATGACAGGCAGACGGTAAATATTTTGCTCGGCCCGCGCGTCGCGAGACAATGGGATCGGGATCTGGATCGTTGGACAAATACTTATAGACAAAGCGAGATAAATTCGAGTCGGGATTTTTAAAGCCTGCCCTCTCGCCCCCCAGCAGGGAGGGATCTTTCGCAGCCGCAGCACCTCGGCGTCGAACATCGGCGCGTCACGCAGCCGCAAGCTCGAGCACCATTGCTGCTACTACGGGAGCGGGTCGAGATGCTGCATGGAGAGCGAGATGCAGGAGCTCAAGAGATTCGGCAGCGAGCCCGACCTGCGGTACTCGCCGATGGCGCGGGAGGCGGCGCGCTGCAACGGGAAGCAGCAGCAGCAGCAGCAGCATCAGCACGCGATGGAGCACCGGCATTGCGGAAGCGGGCATTATCCCGAGCGAGAGTGCAGAGAACGAGAGAGCCGGTACAGAGGCAAGAAGAAGTACAAGGCACCGGCGCCGCCGTCCAACGGCGTCGTTGACGGATCGTCCCCGGATTCTTACAGGTAGGAATGCTACGAATACATCGAGTGTCCCGTTAAGAGCACTTTCAGGGACGAGGTGGATACGAATAAATACATAGGCCTAAGTGGTAAAAATTCATGAATTAATATATGTAGAATACAATTGGGGCCTCGTGACACAAAAAGATTTCTACTCTATTTAATTTATAGGACGGTAATCCTAAAAGTTTCACTTTAATTAATAATATCTCTAGTTCTTTTTGAAGAGTCGTACCTTTTTGCCGGCAATATGATATTGAAAATAATTTGCAAGTGTCAATCTCTGTCTAGCTGGTCTTTATTATATTAAAAAAATTAATATTAATAGAGAGCTTCTCGCCTATATTGATGTCAATCTAAAGCAACCGTGTTTCGATGTAGGAACCTTGGTCCTAGATATACCGAGTCCGGTCAAGATCGAGCGGGTGGTTGCCGCGGCGAGGAGGAGGTTCAACCGCCGCCGAGGCGGTCGCGTCTGTTCAAAACGCGAGCGGAGACGAAGAGAGCGCAGGTGAACTGGCTCTCTTCCTCCTCGTCGTCGCAGACTCACGTTGTCGCGGAACGCTGCGAGAACGGTGGCAGCGGGCTAGAGAACGAGCGACGGTGGCGGGGTGAGGACGGCCGCGCCGCCAACAAGGAGAACAGGCTCGTCTGGCGCGATCAGAGCAACCATCTCCATCAGGATCGCTGGTGCCGGGATGAGCACAGGCGTTCGCGGATCTTCGACGGCAAGAACACGCTGCAGAGAAGCATGAGCAGTCCGGAGTTCCAAGCGGAGTTGATGCAAGTGGCCAGGAAGGTGCGCAACAAGCTCAACTGCGGCGGCAGATCCTCCGTAGAGTCGGCGAACTTGGAGCGCAACAGCGATGTTGATCGTTGCACGAAAGAGTCGAAGATCGAGGAGGCGAAAAGGCCGGAGAAAAGATCAGCGAGGAACGAGGAGAGCAGCCCCGAAGAGCGCGTGGTCGAGGAGAGGCGGCTAACCGATCGTTGTAGTCGACCCGAAAATAAGCACAGCTCGTATAACGAGCGCAAAGGAAATGCGTCCCGTGATTCCGGAAGGACCAAGGATTACTTGGAGGAGAGGCAAGCGGAGGCTGTGTCGGGCGGGAAGAGACGACTCGTCGAGAAATCGGCGATGTTGAACGAATCCTCGGCGATACACGCGAAAGAACCTCTTCGGAAAGGTCCGAAGGATCGCCAAGACGCCGTGGGGCAGTCCTCGGGAGAGAGGGTCTCGTTGGAGAAACAACGACGGGACCTTCTTGAGGATTATCAACGAGCGAAGAGTGTCGCGAAGAGCCGGAAGTATGAAAACGCGGCGGACTCGGGGAGAACCAGATCGGAGAGTCCGGTGAGGCCTTACATCAGGGTCACAGATCCTCGCGGGCAGGGTTCCGGGAGGGAAAGCACGCCCGAGCGAACGAGCGAGGCCAAAGAGAGAGAGAAGGAGAGAGATGCCGATCGTAGATGGCGGAAGAGCGACGTTAGGAATACTGATGGCGCGCCGGACGAGAAGAGATGGTCCTGCGAACCTGTTCCCGCGACGGCGGAGAAGAAAGATGCAAAATCCAAAGAGAAGCTCGCGAGGAAACCAGAAGCCAAGGAAGTCGTTCGCGAGAAAAATTGGCACGTGTAAGTTGCTCTCGCATCTCAGATCGATTTATCTCTCGCTCGCGAGAGTCGCGGATGCGCGCGCGTGCTCGGAGTGATAATTATTTCCCTTATCAACGTCTCGTGCGTGCCCACGGATGCGTATAGACGCACAGTTAGCTTTCCGGTGAACGACGAATAAACGATGATTAGTCAGTACATTCGTTCCGCAATCGTCCGCGCAGAGTTTGACTCTCGATCATTTCTCTAGATTGCCGTTGCCGGAGAAATCCGCACCGAAGACCTTCTACTTCGGCATGGACGAAGCGTTATCGAATGAGTCGCGGAATTGCGTGGACCAGCACATGGAGCAAATCCAATCCAGGTTGCAGGCCAGAGAGATCAATGGTACGATCGAATGCCACGACTACACAGATGATGTGAGTAGCTCGTTTCTTTTTTCTTTATTTATAACGGTCTGTCAATAAAAGTATAAGATTGTCGTTTGGTGTAATTTTTTATTCTTTCAAAAAAGAAGAGTTTGAATACATTTTTTTTATCGAATGATTGTTATTTTCAGGGGAAAAGCGGAACCGAGGATATCTCATTAAAGTTGCGACCCACGTTACCTAAGAAACAGCTGGAAATCCCGCGGTTTTCACCTTCGGCGGCGTGGAGATTACTGTCAGCGTTAGAAGCACCTGGGCCAACCATGAGCACGGCGAGCGAGGAAATTCCGGTAAGCGCGTTACAAAATTGAAAATATTCCAGTAAAACAATTAGTACAACTCAGCAAGTGGAGAGATGTAAAATCTTTATAACACGTCCGAGTAAACTGTTACGTTGTTTGGCGTCAGGTGATGTTCGAGGAGCGTATCGAACGTCTGTCGAGGCCGCCTCCGCCGCTAATCGCACTCGGTCCGCGAAGTTCGCACGACAAGTCTGGCGATTCCGGCATATCCGGGGACGCCGGCGCGGTCAACGACGACTCGTTGGACATCAGCACCAATACCAACAACAACCGATTGAAGACACCGGCGACGAGACCGACGTGGACGCCGCAACAGGATCTAGGCGAGGAGTCGAGCAGTGACGCTGGGGTGGATTCGCCGCCGCCGATGCCAACCCCGGTGAAATTCCCGCCCAGGGCGCACGTGTTCTCGTTGTCGTTGCCGCGCGACGACAATCGCATGTACTTGTACAATCCGGATCTGAAGAATAAGGAGGGCTCGACCTTCAATTCATTGCAGAAGCTGAAGCGGTCGGTGTCGGGCGCCCTCGGACTCGGACCGCTGGACTTGGAGAGGAAACGCACTCGCGATGTACTCGACGATAACTGGCTGCTGTCGACAAGCGCCCCGACGTCGCTGCAGCATACGCAGATCACGGACGCGACGCGATCCTCGCCACCTGGTTGGAAGCCCAGCTTCGACGACGAAGACGATGACGACGAGGTTTTGGTAGAAGATCTGGAGGATCGTGGTGACTTTCCCGTGATTATGAAGCCGCCTTCGTTCTCGTATTTGGCCTCCGGCGGTCATGTAATGTATTTGCCTGAATCGAATGACTCTCAGTATCAACCGCAGAGTTTGGGCTACAGGAGCAACATGGCGGGGGAAAGTGAGAAGAATTCCGGTAACAGCTCCGGATCAAAGTACCGTAAGAACGGTGTGGACGAGTTCAGGAAACCGAGCAAAGATGTAGAAAAGACGAACAAGCATCCCAAAGAATCTGCCATTCTGAAAGAAAAGCCTTTCGCGAACGACGGAAAAGTGAATAACAGATTTTCAAAATCGTGTGAGAACATTTCCGAGATGAAGCAACGAAGTAGTTCACCCGTCGGTGGCCAGCAGAATTTGCAGGACGATAAGGACATTGCGCCGGAAGTCAAGGCACCGTTAAAGAGCAACTCGAAAGGCCGTAGATTCACGTTCCAGAGCACTGTGCGGCAGATTGAGAGGCGTAGGTTGGCGGAGAAGCTATCGCGAGAGGCGGAAGCCAAGGAAAGACAGAGGAAGGGCGAGTTGGAGGCGATGCGTAAAGTAGAGGAGGAGTTCCAACGAAAACGGGCCAGAGAGAAGGCGAATATCAGGCAGCAACTTCGCTTGTACAGCATGGATGAAAACCTGAGGTAAAGCTCTTGAAATTATACTTGAAATGAAAGCTTAAAACTTTTGAATATGTTGAATCTTTTTATTAAATTCTGTATTTAATTATAAGATAAAATGTTTCAGACTAAAATATTTATTATACAAGTTAACAACTAAATATGAAAGAGTATAGATTTTGAAGGGAATATAATTTGTTAAATTTTTTAAAAATAGATTTTAATTATCTCTAAAAGTTGTACCTCTCAAAATTGCTATTCATTGTTAATAATTTGTTTCATTTACAGTAGCTTACCCACTGCATGGGATAGCTCGCAGTTATCCCGCGCGGATCCGGATGGCGCGCCGTCGTCATCCGCGTCGTCACCCACGTCAGTCCCACCGGCGAAAATGACGACCATACGAAAGAGCAGCGTCAGCAGCGATGAGTATTTGCGTAAAAGAGCGTCCAGCGTGGATTCTAGGCAGCAGCAACAGCAGCAACAACAGCAACCGAGGGAGTACAAAGATTATCGGCCAAAGTATTACGACTGGGCGCCCACCGAGTCGTCGTCGCATCTGGAATTTAAGCAGACCACGGTGCATCCTAAGGTGGTGTGCGACATTCCCAAGAGCTCGCCCGTCTTCGTGGACGCGCACGCGAGTGTCATTAAAACCGCGAATCTTAGCTCCACTCCCAGATCCGACAACTACAGGTAAGCGTGAGAACAAATCGATTTCAAATCATACGACATATCTCCTTAATAAATCCTGTATGGCTTGTAAAATTACAATTTTAATTCCATAATATGTATTTATATATTTCTTGAAATGTGCAAACATTTCTCGCAACGATCTAAGATATTTCTCCTAAAATGGGTTAACGACGAAAATAATAAATGGGGAAATTATGTTACTTAAAACTGGCTTTCAAAAGAACTCGGATAATTATGTATAGGTAGAATGATTTATTCTTTATATTTATCACGCGATGGCCGTTGAAAAGAAAGTGAGAAGTGAACGCGGTGTTTCCATACGTAGGCTACGCAAAAGGATTAAAGAAGGGTAAAGGTCTCCTCCGCCGTGCAATACACATGTACAAAGTGTCTGTCATTCCGAAGAGTCTTTGAATTCACTTTCACTCACGTGCTCGCGGCTATGTTAGGCTCGCGCACAACAGTCCTCGATTGCGAGACGAAACCGCTAATGGCGAATAATCTTCTAACGCGTTACCCAACAGGAAAGATTTTGCTCATGGGGCCGTGGCGGCGAGATCCTCCTTAGCCAGCAGCGACAGTGAGCTATCGCAACCGAACACGAGACCGCATTCCAGGCAAGCCGTCAGCAAGAGCAAGCCCATACGGTCTAGGTACGTTCGATACAATCTGGTCCCCCTTGACTTCCGCTTGAGATAACGATTCCCCGCCCCTGAGAATGTTTCCCGAAATAATAGCGATGTCAATGGACGCAAAGTGCCTGAACGGGAGGTCTTCGTAGATTCGAACGACATATTTCTGATACGTTTCGTGTGCCCAAGCGAGCGCGAACACTAATGAAATTCAAAGACAATATAATTTTATTTCCACTTTATTAAATAAAAGTCGAACACGTGTGTGTGTGTGTGTGATGGTGAATAATTTTCCTTACGATTATTTCTAGAATTTTTCTACCTTAACAGTGAAAGGAATTAAAATTATTTTGTTCATTTTATAGATTTGCATTAAGGGCTTTTTGTTTTCTTGAAAATCCAGAGATATGTCTGCTGCACACACGTACAATCCTTTAGATTTGTTTTTGTGCTCGTTCCAGTATGCGTAGAACTTATAATTCACTCGATGAGAAAATCGATGTGACAGCTTGTCTTGCACTCCCGTTACAAGTTAATGAATACGAGCATTAATGTTTGTGCTAGACATACATGTAGCAGTAATTAAATCTACTAATCGCACCCGTAGGTAAGAACTCGCGCGTGTCGTGCGACTACTAATTTTTGGCTTTCTGATTTTTTATCATGCGCAGGTTTTAAGGTGGGCGTAAAGTAAGTAGTCTTAACACCTCTAGTCATCTAACAACGCTTCATTAAACCAAGCCAAGCAAATACGGTCGCGCTTCTAACTACGTATTGGGCGAGGATGGCGCATAGGTGGCAAGCATCGTGCGAGAAACGGGTAAACCAACGCATCTCACAATTCGTCGAGCGCGTTACGTACGTCTGGGAGAAAGATCGTCGCTCCGCGACGCGTTGCGTCTTGGTTTATCTTCCGACGCGTTGAACGCCGGCCAACGTTCTCCGAGTCTTGCGCGCTGTCTGTATAAGGACTATGCTAATATTTTACTAGATCCTCAGCTCGCCTAGAATAGATGTTTGCCTTGGCGTTCAGCGCGTTGACAAATACAGCAGAGGCGTCACGTGTGCTCGGCCGATCGCAAAATATTGATCATCTACGAACGAAAGTGGTTTCCCTTCAAAAATGAAGGCTGGCTGCACTAAAGTCCCATTTCTATTACAAAAACTGGTATACCTTTATTTTTATATCGATAACGTTTATAAATTTATATTCGCGTACAAGTATGAAAGATCGACAATTTTAAACACAGAAATATGTATATTTTTAGATGTTGTGTAAGTTATTACTTTTTAAAAAATTACTTTGTCGTTTAATGCTATCTGGACTTTCCGTTGCAACGCGATGGTGAAACGTTTGTGTCGCGTGTCGTGGCGTTCTCTGCTGATGCCAAAGTAGGAAGAACGGGGGAGGAGGTGTGAAACGGAGCGAAAAGAGTAAGAAACGATTAATCAGGTCGGCTAGCCCAACACGCAGCGAGGAGGCCGTCAGCACGGAGGAGGAGACCCCGGTGGAGCCGGTCAAACAGGAGCGAAGCCCCGTGAACGGCTTCGTATTGAACGGAGTGCAGCCTTTCGTGAGGGAGAAGAGCTATCGACCCATCTCTTTCAATCCCCAACCGCCCCCGCCTGTTCCGAGTTAGAAGCCGTATACTGCGGATCTTAAAAGAGTACTCTGTAGCCCTTAACGAAATTGCGCAAAGAGATTCCGATATCACGTTACTCACATATTTTCTGACGTACGCGAAATGTCGAGTCTGGCGGGCACGTTTCGCGCGGGCTCCCGAGAGATATCTATCTGAACCAAAATGATGACGATTTCGCGTACGCCAGCCCGCTAAGAGTACGCTCGCGCAGCGCGCTATTAACGCTGAAAATGTTATCTATCTTTCCTTGATGCGTAATGAGCAACAAGGATAGAAGAACGCTTTCAACGCTAAATAGAGCTAATAGTGAGCTGCCTGAGCGCATCCCAAGTGTTTTATATATAAGCCGGAGGGTTTTTTTTTTAAATGAACCCACACAGCACAGAAAGATTGCAGAAATGTTACATTGCAAGATTGCAACATTGCAGCAACGTTGCGCAACATTGCTGCAACGTTGAAATGTCCGCCCTCAGAGAGATTGCAGTGCAACATTATAGCAATGTTGCAGTGCAATATTTTTGAAATAATTTGTCGTTGTTGTACATAAGCAGAGAATTTACTAATTACATATGCATCCAGGCCTTTTCAATACACAGCAAGCTATTGCGAAGCAACCTAAGGAGATTATGTCGCTTCGCAATAGATGGAGATTGCGAGCAACGCCGCACTGATCAAGTACTTAATAATTCGTGCATTATTGGTATCAACGAAAATAACATTATCAAATTCTCGTAATTAGAAAAATTTTTTAAATAGAAAATATAGTATTTTCATTATTTTTGAAACATTGCTGCAATATTGCTATCGAAAGTTTGCAATTTTATATCCCTGCAATATTTCTGCAAGATTGCAACGTTTCTGCAATGTAACTGCAACCATCTGTGCTGTACGGGAAACTTTACCGAACGGAGATTTTATACAGCGAGCGCGTTTACAAAGAAGTAGTGTTTTTTTATATACGATTTAGAGAGTGTTCTCCGAGAGAACTTTGTACTCTGCGAGCGTACCTAACGATCGCCGTGACGACGGTCGTTCTTCGCGCGGCGCATTTTATGTACGCGAAACTAATGTCAAATAATACCTTTATACGATGTGTAACAAGTAACACGATCTAACTCCTAACCACATGTGTTCCGTACGACTCTCGGTGTACGTCCATCTACTATTTATGTTCGCCGTAAGTATATAATATAATTAACAAAACAGAAGCGGAATCAAAGATCACATAAGCTTATCGCGCGCGACGCGCCGTTTTATAGCCCAGTTAAGTAGAAGCGCCGTCGCCGGGGGAAAAAAAATACCAATAATACCGGGTGTATACATTTACTCAAACAGGTTTAGGGCAGTATCTTGTAATTATGTACAGGTAACAACCGCAGGCGACTGCAAATATTTGCTCACGTAATGTAATCAAACAAAAGATAATGTTGTTATTGACTGCGTGAACTTATTCTTCTTTTCCTCGTCCCGCCAATCTCGACAGGCTGAAGTTTGCAACTCCCGCATTTAGAGAAGAGCGTTTAAGGGGATGCTGGAGTGGTTTGATTTACCGACAGAGTCGGTAATCAAACCGAAAGAGTCGGATACCGTTTTTGCGTTTGTAAATCTTATTATTTGCATTTATGTATTTGCATTACTAGTATTGTTATAGTTTAAAATATATACTGATTCAGTATGCCAGCAAGGTCGCTAAAACGCACGATGTACGCGTCGCGAAAATGCGAAGAAATTGTGAAGGTGAAGGCGTTGAGGAGAAAATTTCTCCGGTAATTGCGTAACGCGATTCAGACACATCCGACAAAAAGATATATCACATCCTGCTGCACGATTAGAGATAGAGAGACACTCGCAGGCTCACTGTCTGTTTGTTTTGCAGTGTTCGCGTTGCGCGATTACGGTTTAATAAAACACGCAACACGTTTGTTCGTAATTTTCGTGTTTGAGTTTTCTAATTAATCGTAAGAATCGATTGCATAAAGAACGCGATTTCGTAAAACAAAAAGGTCCGTTCCTTAAATTCTCTAAGGAAACAAAATTTCCGCTGGTTTTTGTAAAACACAAATTGACCGACGATACCAAGCGTGTAATAAGCGGCGCATTTATTATTCTCTTATCGTTCCCACTGATACATACCGATTAGCACTTTTATTATAACAGCACGTAATTGCAAATACTCGTCGTCGGCAAAGTTTTTTTTTGTTCGCGGCGAACGATAAAAGTAATGCATCAATCTCTGGATCGACAAACAAGGGTGTTCCGTGATTCTGATCGGAATGATCGAATCCTCCGATGTACGTACGAGATAACTGGAGAATTTGTAACGATCGTAATGTCGTTTTCGGCGATCGTCTCGTATTGTCCCATCTCGACATAGCATCGATATTAACGGAGCAAATTCGGGGAATCCGATAAGCCGGATTGCGTAGATCAACCAAAGCCAAGGGTTTCTTTTTACGCACCTGTTGATCCTGAAATCGAGATACGCCTTCTCGTCTCGCCGGCACCCGACGTCGATTCGAACCGCGCGACGCAATGCGCGAGTACACGCGAGTCTCGCGCGCCGACTGATCGCGATTCGCGACTCGCGAGCCGCGGACGCAGATTTGGGTGACGCGGTGCGCACACACACGTACGCACGCTATTCTTTTGTCATCCTCGCGTGTATGTGCACGCGTCGATCGGTCAACGATCAACAATTTCTAGGGTCGCGATATCCGCGGGAAAAAAAAACAGTCGCTAAAAGGAGGTTGTTTCGTGTCAGATAAGACAAGAGCGAGTTAAGATTGTTGAATAAGAAAAAAATGGACAGCACACTTAATTTAATTAACTTAAACACTGCGACACGCGGTGCAGTCAACAGAGGCAACAGATGTTGACAAATCGTAGAAAGCGCAGAGGAGGGTGTTTCGCGTTAGATAAGACAAGAGCGAGTTAAGATCGTTGGGTAAAAAAAAAAGAACGAGGGATACACCTTACTTAATTGTAATTTAATTAAACGCTGCGGCACGTGCAGTCGACAGAGCCAACCGATGTTGACAGGTTGCGAAAAGAGCGGGAAGTGAGGAGCGTATTTCGAGTCAGATAAGGCACAAGAATGAGTTGAGATTAATAAATGAAAAATGAAGAGCTCTCTTTATTTAATCCAAACACGGTGACTGTGTCAACAGACAATCACAATGTTCGCAATTGCGAGCTAAGTATAAACGTACAAAATGTGTAAATCCGTGCGCGACTCATTACCGCGGCGGAACCTTCCGGTTCCAGTTTGCGTACGTCGCAACCGCGACAGAGACGGAATAATTGGACCCGTGTCTAGTCACGAGTATTTGACAATACTCGTGACTAGACATTCGCACGTGACATTACGTGCCGGACGGATTAAAGCGTGGGAATACGAATAGCAGAAAACGTGCGCGACGTCCGTTAAATTATTAAGCCGCGTCTACACTATAGAACAAAACATGCTATATATAGCAAAACAAAACATATAATGTACAGCTATATATAGCTGTTACAAAAAGAAAAGCAATTACGGAGATACTCGTGCTCTTCATGTTCTTTCGCAGCTGCATGCAATCCTGTACTTGCGCGCACATCAAGCTGTACTCCAGCACGCCGATACGAATTTCGATGTTCATCTCGGCGATCTCGTTCCTCATCCTCGTGATCGTCTTCTTTATATTGATGAGCGGCGCTGTCAAGATTTTAGAGTGAAATTAGACGCCCGTGCCCGACGGAGTGACGACTTTATACTCACTGCCTTCCGTCATGCTGGATCCTCTCTCGTCCATCTCTCTCTTCATGTGGTCTTCCAGCTCCTCCATTAATTTATTAAGAGCTCGCGTTCGTTCGGTAACGCTGCCGCTAACGTCTCTGTACTGCTCCTTGATTTTCGACAAGTCTTCCTGGATTGATGATAAAATATGTCACTCCGTATGCGTAACTTAATGATGCGTAAAGAATAGAAATATAAAAAATCGAAATCATTCAAACTGGCTTTAATTAGAAAAACTCTATTGCGGTAAATCAGAGCGCTGTTCAAAGTTCGAAAGAACAGTCGCAAAAATGCGAGTGAGGTCCAGGTTCAAATCTTGGCTGAGGCTATTTTTTGCAATAAATTTTTTGTAAATTGTAACCAGTTGTGTTGAATAGTACCAATTTTCTGTTAGTTATTTGCTGACGAAGATAAGATTATTACTTGAAAATATAAAAAAATATCTAACAATATGATTAAACTCTCACTTGCAGCGAGCGGTATTCCGTTAAGGACGGCTCGAGCTGCCTGTTGAGGTAGGTTTTGATCTTGTCAAAGGTATTCCCGGTGTCGGTGGAGATTTTACTCAAGTGCGTCTTCGTACCGCTCAGATTGGTCGTGATATTCCCGCACAATTGTTTCATCTGCTCGGGATGCGCTCTCCAGTCTCTCGAGTCTGCAACGTATTACGCTATGCAGTCGCGCTCGTTCTAGCCGATTTTCGCACGGACCTTTAAACATTACCTGTCTTAATGGTTTCTGTCTTAGCGAATTCTGCCACTTTCAAAGCGTTATCAGCCAATTTATCCAAAATGTACACCGCGGTCTCACCGTAGCCCTCCTTAAGCTCGTTTGTTGCCTGTGGCGGGAACTCCACAGGTATTTCGATCTCCCTGAGATAATTCAAGATCAGGGCTATCGTGGAATTGGGATCGTCCGATTCTTGCGGCATTTCGAAGCTCCTCCCCGCTTTCCTAATCAGCCACACGGCCAGGCAAGTGAACGTGTAAAATTGCTCGTCGGGATCCGTTGAAAGTATAAAGTGACGCCTGTGTGTTTTCGATGTTTACAATTATCTTATCAGATATTAAATGGAGCATATTGCAGACAACATTGCCGATATCTTACGTAACGATCGTAACGATCGGTTTCAGTTTTAGCTCCTGCACGAATTCCGCGTCGTAGTTTAACAGCATCAGCTTCTCCAACAGGTCCCCCACTCGGACGCTTAGGACATGCTGCAAGGGCGGGACGGAGTGCCAGCATGGTGTAAGTGGTTTAAGGCAACAGGCGCAGACCTTCACGCCGATTTTCGGAGCGTCTCGGAACAGTCGGAACATGTCGCCGCCTCTTCGATATGCTTTGCAAAAGGCTTAAACAACTGGGATAAAAATCACAGATTAACACGCTTGTCAGAACTTTAAATCGGCGTCAGTTAATTAAACCGGGATTGCATCTCAAATTGATATGGAATCTATAATACGATAACACGCTCGCTAGACAATCGGCAGCTTTTCGCCGCGTGAAGCTTACCTCTGAACTTCTTCTTCTTCTTCTAATTATGGCATCCGGCACCTGATAAACGGTAGCCGATACGGCCACGACGACAGTGTTGCCGACTTCGCTTCTCTGCATGGCAGTCGAGCGCGTGGAGGGAGTAGAGTGGGGGTAGCCCCTCAGCGCTCGGCTTACGTCGGACGCGGAGAAGAGCGCGGACATATCTGCTGTCTCTTTCTCCACGGCGTGAAGAGAAAGAGACAGCAGATATATCCGCGCTCTTCTCCGCGTCCGACGTAAGCCGAGGAAGCGAAGTCGGCAACACTGTAATGATATGTTAGATGGTAACAGGACATATTCAAATTGATGCCAATATTTACATTCGGAAAGCACTCTCAGCCCTCTAGTTTTGATCTACAAATATTTGGAAGTTTTTCTTCACATTCCGCCTATCTGTTCCTTCTGGCTGCGTTCGGGGAGATGCTATTTAGCGCTATGAGCTCTGTCCTTGACGTTTGAAATTCTCTTGAAATGAAATTCAATTTAAGTGCGGACTAAGGTACTGTCTCGTTTATCGTCCGACAAATTTTTGAAGCGTGTTGATTGGCTGCAGTGTAATAACATTTTCTATCCGGCCAATCAACGCGCTTAAAAAGTTACTGCCGCACAAGTAAAAATCCTGCCTTTTACATGCGACAGGACGAACGAGGATCAATCGCCAGCAGCCGCCATTTCTTCTTCAGTGTCTACTTGTTCACGTATTTTGACGCTGGAGCTGGAATTCGGAGAAACGATAAGAAATGAGTTCGTCAAGAAACGTCTCGCCGTCGGTCCCTTCTTTAGCTAAAATGTATGCCCTCGTCCTCATTTCTTGATAAAGTTGCGCCGTTTCCCCAGACAGTCGAATATTTCGAACGATAGATTTTTCAAAGCGTTTGCGACAAATGCCGGTAGAAATGAACTTCACTGATAAAAGATAGAATGTAATGGTAGGCTGACGGCGCTGGAATTGTAATTACAAATTGACCGCAGAAACCGTGCAGATTCTGCCAATTTATAACCATTTAAGTGATATATTTAATTCCTTTTTACCAGTTTAAGTAAAAAAAATTCTGCCCATACAGCACCAAAGCTTTCGGAGAACATTGTTGCAATGTTTCTGAAAGCTTGGGTGCTGTATGGGTGGTTTTCGCTGACAAAATCGAGCTCGATGAAGACAGTCGCTCGAAATTGTTGGCAGAATGTTAAAAGTTCTGCTTCCCGGATCGTTTCTCTCTCCTATGTCGATAACTTATATGCTACAATGTCTCATTTTTGACGTCAATATGTGTTTCGCTGCAGACATGTGGAATTTGAGGCAATAATGAACGCAAGCAGCAGCGACGAGGAGGAGTTTAACATAAATATTCCAACGTCGCAATCGGGCGCAGCGGCACAGAATCTGCAGACCGACGGCGGCTCGACCGTGCGGGGCGACAATTTTACGGACAGAGACGAGGCTCGTATATTGAAGTTCATTTTGTTCAAAATATGTCGCGATTTCTCTCGTCTTCGTGTATTTCTCTGTATTCAATATCTCCTGGCTTTTCTCCGAGCCAAGTACTGTCATCGTGCCGGCCAGATGCCGGGCGGTATCTCATTAACGCAAAGCGAAACCGCGAATCTGCTCGCCACGGTCGCATCGAGACTCTCAAGGGAGCGCGTGTCCCGCGAATAATTATAAAGTACCCTCCTCCCCTTCGCAGATCATTTTAGCGATGATCTGGTCGAGCAATCAATTGGGCGCGGCCTACTACAACATCCTCACGTCCGAGCTGTTCGTGATGGACGATACTTATGACGACGGGGTCCGCTTCAACATCGCGAGGGCCCTGTACAAGCAGTGCCAGCCGCGCCACGTCATCACGATCTCCGGCACGTCCGACGAGTTCCTGACGGCCCTCGAGGCCCTGGTAACGTCGGAAGTGCCGGGCGACGATCGCAGCGGTACGTCGGGATTGAGCGACGCGAGGTCGTCGCGGCCGGTCTCGCTGAGGGTGGTGCGGAAGAGGGAGCACAGCTTCGACAGATGCTATCACCGGGTACAATGTCTCAAGCTCGAGTCCGAGCCGGCGAGCGCCAGCCACGTCGAGAGGCTTATCTTCCTGCAGGGCCTGCTCAACTTCAAGTCGATCGTCATGATCCACGCGCTCGGCCTGCTCTTGATCCACATCGACCAGCATTGGAGCAACATCGCGCTCGATCCTTCCGGCAGGCCTGGCTTCGCGTCTCTCGCCAGCGTCACGTTGTGAGTCCCCGCAATCTCTCGCCGTAGGATTAATACACTCTGGTAGTGGCGGAGCTTACCGGCCCGCCGATCATCTCTCTGAGAATGTTGCGCGAGAGATGAATCGCGGAGTCTTCTGAATGTATATATCTTTGTTAAAGCCGCGACCGCGCTCTCCGAATTGATCGCCGCGCCGGTTTGTATTCATCGACCGTCCCGAGGGACTTTTCTTCTGGCTTCGGTAGGTCTTACCCGCGTCCGTTTCTTTCTTGCACGCGGAATTTCCCAGACGCGACATCGTCATGATAGACGATGACACTTACGAGGCGCTGAATATTGTGCACGCCAGGCATCACCCGAGCCTCTTCAAGTGCGGCGACGCGGCAGCGAAGAAGCAGAGCGGCAGCTTATTCATCCTCCTGAATCGTTGCCAGTCGCGGCCTGGGATGCAATTTCTGTGGCAAGTATAGCGTCGCGCTACCCTCGTCTTTCACAATATCGCGACGTTGTTACATTTTGAAGCGACTGCGTTTTTGCAGGAAAACGTTGCGGCATCCCACTCGGGACGTCCGGATCCTTAACGAGAGATTCGAGGTCGTCGAATTCTGCTTGAACCCGGAAAACTATAGTATCGTCGAAAATCTCACGTCCTGCCTGAGACACGTTTACCGCTTGACTAACGTTATTCTGGATCGATATTTAGCGCAGCAGGCTAAAGTTTCCGACTGGCGACGATTGCACAAGGTTTACCACGATTTTTCAATCTCGATCGGGCAGCCGAGTAATTTATTCGAGCCCCATTACGTTCTATTTTGTATTTCACGCCGCAGACGATTTCTTCCATAATTTACATCGCCGACATATGCGAGAAACACCGCGAAAAGGTGAGGCTGTTCAGGAAAATCGTCGACAGTATCACGAAAGAGGTGCGTTACGTCAAGTATTTCATCGAGTACATAGTGGACTTCGGCGCAAAAAGGTCCGAGAGTGACTTCGTCGTACGCGCAAACGTGGACTCGCACCTGGACAATCGTAAGCTGATGTTAAAAATCCAAGGTGGTGACCACTAGCTAAAATGTCCCACCGATAACATGATTTCATTTGTTATGTAATTACGTGACGATAATGTAACTGTCGAAACATTACGCCGTCGCTGCGCATCCAAACGTTGTGTATTACGTCTCTCCGTTGGGACGCAGTGCACCACGTGAGAAGCGCTCTGCCCGAGACCCTGACGCGGATGGGAGAGAAAGATATGAAAGAGCATCTCCCGGCCTCGGTGACGACCTGCAAGATGGTGTACATACCGAACATCGGGTATCTTCTAGCGATCACCGGGTGGAACCCGTCGCCGACCGACAATGCCGACTTGGAGAACCTAGAGTTCAAATTCGTCAGCAACAACATACGTTATTACAAGAGCCCGAGCGCCAAAGGTTCGCGCCATTTCTCAATTTCTACAGCTTTTACTCTACTACGTACGAAGTGCATATTGCCCGTTTTCTCTTGCGACTTCTCTTTGCCCGTGTCTGAGATTAAAATCGACTTTTCAGAACTGGACGAGACTATAGGAGATATAATGCTGAGGATAAATAAGCGGGAGAGCTGCATTATGCTGAAGCTTGTGAAGTATATAAACAAGCACGCTGCCTCGATATTCAACGCGATTCAATTGTGCGCCGAATTAGACACGTGAGTGGTAGACGCGTTACGAGCTCTTGCGCGAAACTGACGCCAGCGATAGGGAAAATAATTATCAAGAGAATGAAATAACTAATTAGCCAAAGAAGGAGATAAAGAGATTATAATTAAAAGAATTAATATTAGGGCACAATAGAAAGCAACTCTGAGCTCCTTGCAAGATTTATTTCAGACAAGACTCTTGAGACACTCTACATGTGCCAATCGTTGCAGATTACTGGCGTTTTACGTGGTCGCGCGAGAATACAATTATGTGAAACCGAACGTGGTGGACCGCCAGGTCATAGCGGTGGAGCAGGGTCGACACCCACTGCAGGAGTTTCTAACGACGTTTGTTCCCAATGACACCTATTCCGGGGACGGAAAGAGCCTCGTGAAAATCCTGACCGGCCCGAACGCTTCCGGCAAGAGCACTTATCTCAAGCAAGTCGCGCTGATCGTGTTCATGGCTCACATCGGCTGCTTCGTGCCGGCCAAATCGGCCACCATAGGAATAGTGACTCACATCATGACTCAGATCACGTCTGTGGACAGCATCGCTCTGAATACGAGCATGTTTCTGCAAAATATACGGCAGGTAAATGAGTGACTTTGTCCAAGAGACTCGGACACCTCAGAGGGTCGCAGTGAATTAAAGTTCTCGCGAACGAGCAGAGTCTGCGCGACGTAGGTTCATGTATCTTGAAAAGACCTCATTATTCTCCTCGATCTTCTAGATCAATTCTGCTATGTACGCGTCCACGCTGAATTCCATTGTCATTTTGGACGAGTTCGGCAACGGAACGTCCGAGGTGAGCGGCTTGTCACTACTCGCGGCCGTGCTGAACAATTTCGTCGAGCGAGGAAGCGATTGTCCGCACATTTTCGTGGCCACGCACATGCATCGGGTGATGAACATGTTACCGCAAAGCCCGATAATCGAGGAGCAGGTAAGACACGTTCATTTTCACTGGCGTTTATTGCCGATGTTGAATTGCCTTTTAATCTATTATTTCCTATTTTCCATTGTATATTTCACAGACTTTTGAATTTGTTACAAACGTGGACGGCACCGTGGCGTATCTTTATAGTTTAACTAGTGGACACGTGACACGTAGCTTCGCACACGCGGCTGCACGAAGTGCGGGCTTGGACGAAAAGATTGTCAAACGAGCGTTAGAGGTAAAAATCTTACTTTGCGTCTATTTAAAGCTTTGCTTATAAAAATTACACGAATAAGTGTGAAATAATTTAATTAATCTAAATGTCAAAGAATTTTAAAAGTAAGAGGACTTTTGTAGATATACGAAAAATTTAAGGCTGGCGAGTTACCTCCACGATTACCGGAAGCCAAAGGCCAAGACACGTGAGGCTCTCTGATAAAATTAGACACGTTTATGCAATATATACAAAGGTCAGATTTGTCGCGATTAATATTAATTATATGATATGTGATTGTAGGGCGACGTACATCATCGAGCGATTACTGAAGTCAGAGAATTTCGATCTGGAGGAGTTGAAGGCGTCGGTCCGTCGAGCTACGGAATCGTCAACTCCAAAGATAAACAATTGAAAGGAAAGAAAAGAGAAGATATTTCGTCGTATCGAATCATTTCGTCGAACCACGGAATTACGTAGCTGTTAAAAAATAAGGAGGGACGTTGAAGAGGAAGGAAAAATAAGATGTTTCGCAAAAGTTCGGCGCATTATGTCAATATTTAATTATCAAGGTTTCACACAACACATGCATATATACATATATCATATGTTTATTAAAATACTAATAAGCAATACTGAATTCTACATTAACGGTATAGCAAAACTCAAGTTGGCCGATTAAGATAACCGGAGTTTAATCGAGATCCCTCTTTTTATGTCCATTCCTACCAATGCAGATTAACTTAATAATCTCGGTTTAACTTTCTGTTTATCTCTTTTTAGTTTTAAGAGTTGGAAAAAGATGGAAAATAACTTAAACCGAGATTAAAATTAAACTACATTGATAGAAGTGGACACTAGTTCTATTCCCAGCGAGAAATGGCTCGTCGATCGATGTCGAAACGCTTTGATATCGTTTCGATGAATAATTTCTCACTGGACTGCTGTCAAACATTCTCTATGCTCCTATGTAAAGCCAACATGTTAAAATTGCGAAATTCAATTTTCAATGATTAAATAGTGCGTTGTGATAAAATGTAAAACACGTAGTGCCCTAAAAGTATCCCCAGTTTCGTTTCTCGAAGTAGGAAAATAACGTAGGAAAAGCTGGCGCGTTGCGGAAAGAGCGCGATTTTACCGAACGCGGCGGATAGTCGCGTGGCGTTTCCCCGAGCGCGGCACAGATGTCAGGGGCGGTCGCCGCCGCGCCGCTCGATCCGGCGAGCTCGCGCCGGCAGATGTCGGGGCGATCGGGCGCGCGCCGGCCGGCAGCTGGCGCTCGCGGTCCTTCCGTTGTCAATAACGGACACTGGCGGTGTATCCCGGCACGAAAAGCGACTCGAACGGCCGTCCCCTCGGACGCGCGAGATAGCCCGAAACGTCTGCGAGCCGCGAGTGCAATTTGGGCTTGTGCGCGAGCGCGCAGGTCGCAATCCTGTGTGTGCGTGGCGTGTGCGTGTCTCCGCTCGCGCCGCTGACCCCGGTCGACGCGACGACGGCTCGAGGACGGACAACGCGACGCGGCCGCCGCGCGAGACGAACGTTCGGCCGGGAGAAAGAGAGAGATCGGATACGCGCACGGGCGTGCCTTGGAGCCGAGGAGAGAGTCGCGCGCCGGTTCCCGAGAGCGAGGACTCGCGACGAGCAGGACGGGCGGGAAGGCGGCGAGGACGAGAGGCGAGCGCGTCATCGTCCAAGATTCCCGGGAGCGGAGGAAGGAAGGAAGGAGACCCCGCGGGGCCCGACCGGTCGCCGCGCGAGTTTGAATGCGAACGTTCCCGTCAACCGTCAACCGTCGCGATCGCGCGAGTCGCTCGTTGGTCTCTCTCTCTCTCTCCCTCCCTCTCTCTCTCTCGTTCTCCCTCGCGCACACGCGCCCGTGTCGATTAATCCGGCCGCGCGCGCGCGCGGGGCCCGTTGGCCGTGAGCGAGTTAACGGAGGAAGCCGGGCGCGTTTTATGGTGCCGAGCGAGGTGCGCGGGATCGACTAAATGACCATGGATCACGGTACGTGCAACATCGACGTCGGCTGCAGCATAAACATCCAGAGGACCGACGGTGAGTGCAAGGGGATACCACCCGGATATTGTTGTACGTACACGCCGTGCCGTGCCGAGCCGAGCGGAGCGCAGAGCAACGCGCCCGTTCCTCGCCGTCGCCGACCCGTTCTGCTCCCTCGCTCCCCCTCTTGTTCTCTTTCTCTCGCGTCGGCTCCTTTTATTCCACCGCAAATTTCCGTCTTCCCACTCGCCTTTCCGCGGGCCTCTCCTTGTCCCAATCCGCCACCGTCCGGGTTTCTTCCGCGCTTATCTCGGCGTCTCGGGTTCCCCGTGCCATCGTCAAGTTCACCGTCCCTCCCGACCCCCCTCGCTCCTTTCGCGCTGTGAACCAACGGTCCTCTTGGCGCAGTGACGTTTTTCCCTCTCTCGCTGTTTTCTTTATTCCGCGCGCTATTTTCTCCTCTATTCGTCTCCCGAGCCCTTCGCTTTTTATCCCCTTCCCCCTCCCCCTGCCCTCTTCCGCAGCTGCTTGTCACGCGGTCGGCGTGACGGATCACGCGTGGGCCCGCTGGCCCGATCCCTCGGTCGACCGACTGACCACCGGCCGGCCTCCGTGCCCGAACTCGCGTTTCCATATACGGGAAATTTCGCGCAGCGATCTTTCTTCCACGATCTCTCTCCCCTCGCGCCATATTTGTTTTCCTTTTTTTTCCCGCACGGGATCTCGCCGCCCCCTTCTTCCTTCGCCCCTTCGTCCTTTGCGGCGCCTTTTCCTCGCGAGTCGCTGTAAATAATTAATAGCACGTGCGAGAAACGTAACGTTCGTCGTCGCGCCTGTCGTGTACGACCGAGGGGGGAAACCGCTGACCAAAATCTTGTACATCAATGCCCACTGATGCCCAGTGGGCATTACTTTGTCTTATTGTATATTATTTATCTCGTGTTATCTTATTTTACCTTATTTTATTTTGTTTTATCTTTATAATGCCCTAAAAAATGCCCAGTAATGCCGCAAATCGGTACACCACAATGTCCTCAGCGGTTTCTCCCCTCGTGTACGACGTACCCGA
>NW_011967202.1:1093395-1106491 GCF_000949405.1 Vollenhovia emeryi
AAAATCTTGTACACCGATGCCCGCTAATGCCCAGTGGGTATTACTTTATCTTATTATCTTATTTATCTTGTTTTATCTTTTTAGGGCCCCGGCAAGGCTTAATGCCCAATAATGCCGCAAATCTGTTCACCACAGCGCCCTCAGCGGTTCCCCCTCGGGTGCGGATAATTTCTTAATTAAAATTATACCATACGCGGACATATTTTGTCGTTCAATGATCTTCGAAGAAATTCAGAGCGGACAATTTCTCAATTAAAATTGTAATACTCGTATATTTGATCGTTTAATGATCCTCGAAGAAATTCAGGGCCGATAGTTTCTTAATTAAAATTGTAATACTCGTATATTTAATCGTTCAATGGTTCTCGAAGAAATTCAGAGCGGATAGTTTCTCAATTAAGATTGTAATACACGCGTATCTCGTCCAATGGTTCTCGAAGAAATTCGGAGCACGTAATTTGGAGTAAATTAAATTCTCAAAGTACTAGAAATCACTCGCCCCTGTCGTGAACTCGAAGTTTGCGGGCGGAAGAAGATCGATTTCTTCTCATTTAGACGCGGGAATAATTTTCAAGTACCTACGTTTCTTCAGATTGCCAGCATTAATAATAACATTTCAAATTGCAATCGACCTCAGCTGGCCACATTTATTAAATTAGCTCTCGCAACGTTTCGACCTTCGGTTTAGGTTCTTATCAAGTGGGATCTAAGAGTATTTACATATAAATTACGTGAGAGGTATACAGGCATTGCACAGTATCGCAAAATAATTATAGGTCTACCTTGTTACAAAAGAACCGCATCTTAGCGGAATAGAGTACCGTGTTAGGAACAACTGAGGGCGAAATAATTTTATCAGACTATATTAAATATATTGTTTTGTCTCACATACTTTCGTCCCACAGATATACCTTAGGTCGAAAGCGACGAATCGCTCGAGACACCGTCGTGGGAATTTTGCGCGTCGAGTCGCCGGCGTACGCGGACAACTTTAATTTCTGAGAAACGTAATTGACGCGCGTGGGACAAAGCATCACGGGGGGGGGGGGCGACGATAACGGGGCGTCTTCGGCCGGAAATCACTTCCGAGGATATTCCGCCGGCGCGCCGTCCGAATTGCTGCGTGCGGGCGTAATAACGGATGTTTCGAAGCCGTCGATCGAGTCGCGAGGAGACGGTGCTTCCTTTCACCGCGCGCGCGTTGTTCCCGACATGTAGAACGAGACCGAAATCTCGCGAGCTTCCAGCACGAGAGCGGAGCCGCGTTCTCGTTAGCGTAATCGAAGGAGCGGAAGTCACGAGAATGCGGTTTAATTAATCTCCAAGGTGCTAAGCGCGATAAGCTAACTCCTTGTCGATGCGCGGACAAAATTGTCCGGTGCGAAACGACCAAGATTCTCTCGAGGTTTTATTACATCAAATTCAACGAGCGATCTTTAATAGCCAATTAATTCCCTTGATTATCGGCAAAGTGCCCTTGCGGGGTTGTTTAGAAATGTTCAAGCAACGGACGCTTTACGCTTCATCTTTCCTTTTATATTTCAAGGATTAGATAATCAGATATTTTTAAGTTTGACAATGGACGCTAGTTGAATCGAGAACGGCGATAGTTCGAAATCGCTCTATCGTTTCAATAGATTTACAACCGTGAAGCGCTTTAGAAAGAAAGAGAATGGTATTTGTTCTCTTCCTCTCGATGCTTGGAGGGTTAATCGAAGATGAGATCTTGCGTTCGCGATCGCGAACTTCCGGCACGGACTGCACACTCTCGTTCGCGTAAGAGTAGAAATGTTAGATCCAAAATTGACGTCAGTGAGGTGTCTATGCTCTCTATCGATCTCGCGATTGTTTATACACGTACATAACAGTATCGATTATTTGGCATACCTGTACTGGCACATGCGGAATATAATTGTGTAGATTGCTAACTGCGATTTCTGCGCGGGTATAACTCTTTAAACGCCGCTGCACATATGTATCCGCGCGTGTCATATTCCTGACCTTAATTTTCGACTTATTTTTCCGACAGATTAATATCTAGAAAGAACTAAATTCAACTAGGACACGTTCTTTGAAGTTAAAGCCTTTGCATCCCTCGCGTGCCCAAGACAATTTCAAGAGTTGAGACTCAATTATGAATCTTTTTCTCAAACTCGTGAACTCGTGAAAAGTGAACATTTTCATAGGCAAATATTCGCTTTTCACGAGTTGACGCTAGAGAAACGAATTCACGATCGAGCGCCCGAACAGAAACCGAGGCGAGAAGTGCGAAAATAAAGAAAAAACCGAAAAGAGACCGCGAGCGCTATGATCATCGGGAAGTAACACGATCGCCATAAATCTATCCGGTAAAAGTGCTACCTTGTCCGTTTCTGTTTTCATAAATTCTTGAAGGTAACTTCCGCGCGCGAGCTCCTCAAAAGTTGGGTCGGGAAGCTCGTTCGTTCGTTCTCGGAGCAGTCCTGGAGAAAGAGATAGGGGCGCGTGGGGCGGATATATCTTTCGATATTTAATTCAGCGTGCGAGCACGACCGCGCTCCGGGTTCCATCAACTATAGACGAGGCCGGGCACCGAGTTCTCGCTCGGTGCAGTCTGCACTTCGGATGCACACTCGTCGGCCGCGCACCGTTACGTTACGTTCGTTCGCGAGGCGGCGCGTTGCGCTAGAAGTGAGTGAGCGGCGCGTTAGGGGAGACTTGGCATAATTGATCCGGCGGAACACACGACTGCCAGACACAATACTCATTTTTCGAGCCATGCGAAAATATTCCGCGTAAGCGGACTAGACCCGGCCGCTCGCCGTGCCCTGCCGCACTTCAATGCTTGCCAGTGCATTCATAATTCGCGAGAGATTTTCAAACTCGGCTGCGTGTGCAAAGTAAATTTATATTTCTTTCGACCCGGAGTCGAACATGTCTCTCTCTCTCTCTATCTTACAAATGCATTTTGAAAGCCTACGAATAATATAACTCGGCAAATTTTCTGCTTGATGAGCGGGTGGAAGACAATTTATATATATTTATTTATAAAAATTGTTATTTGTGAGAATTGTAGCACGTTTACGACGTTCCAAGGATGGAAATTGAAATTAGTTGGCGTACTCGCGAATTTCCCCGGGTTTTTTTCCCTTATAGATTTTATTATGACGATTGGATATTCGCTCGGTGGACGTAGAGGGTGGCACTTTGCAAAGTATGGCAGCTCTTCGTGAGTCAATATTTAATTTATTATTCACTGTAGGTATCCATTTTGGAAGAAGTGTGTAGCCGTGTGACGTCCGTTTCTACCAGTGCGGATTAACTTTAATCCCGATTTAACTTGCTTTGTATCTTTCTCTAGCTTTAAAAATTAGAAAAGGATAAAAGGCAATTTAAACCGAGACCGACGTTAATCTGCACCGATAGAAATGGACGTGGGACGAATTTATTAATCGGGAGGTTTAATCTCGCGGGTGGCAGCCGTTTGTTCTATTATTTAGCACGAAATTTTATTAATTATTCCGCCGTCTGCATCTCGTCCGTTGGATGCTTACCGGGGCATTCATAATTCGCAGAGGTTCTTAAAGTACCGCGCGGGAATTGCGTTATTGTTAACCACTTTACGTTGCGGCACGCATGGGAAGAAACATCCATTGCGCTGTCGAGCGTTAATCCTCCTCGCGCAGTGCTTCCCAACCGTTGTGTCGCCACGCGAGCGCTTCCGAATGCGATTCCGCCGCGAGGATTTCGACAAACGCTTATATTTGGAAAGTTGGAGTAATGTTGAAAGGAAATACGCAACGAGAGCGCGAAATATCTCCCTATTTATCGGGGGGGGGTTTACGTGTCAACGCGTGTGAACGAGCATCACTTATCTCCAGTAGCATCTATTACACGCCCGCGGGTTAACCAGGAGCACTCCCACCGCGAATTACACGCGTTATCTCGAGAGTTACCGCCGTCCTCGCGTCGCTCTGGGTTACATAAATAATCTTAAAGCTGTCATCGTTTAGATATTGCAGCTTTCCGAAGAAGAAGCGGCGTTATATTCGCAATAATCCCGACGCGCGGTCCCTCGGGCGCGCTAAAGTCATCTTGCGATTCCTGGTCCGCTAAACTCAGAATTTAGCCTCGTCGCAAATTTCCGCATTTTCAGGCCCCCGCGGTGTCACGTATAACGAGTTGTGCCGTTTCCGTGGCGCGCCCGGCGCACCTGGTCCGCGCCAGAAATATGATCGCGTGAATCAGACTACCCCTCGGACACTTCGGACACTTGAGTCGTTGGCGTACACGTTGCAAATGCGGAGCACGATCGATATTAGCAATGGGTGCTTCGTTGAACAGCCTCCCGCGTATAATATATATGCAGCGCGGCTCTCGAGAGGCTCGCTTTTTGCAGGCGCAAGCGAATTCGTGGCATTTCTCTTGCGGCCGCGAGACTCCTTGACGTCATTAATTCTTCGACGGATGCTGACTGTCAGACGCGAAACTCGCCAAGACGCCAGAGAGATATCGATCTCTAAATTTTACCTGAACAACTCAGTTGAGGCAGACCGTCGCGTTTTATAACGAATTTAGTGTTAATTTTTCCTTCGCGAAAACAGGACGAGAAGTCCGCGTTTATTCTCGTGTTACTTTTCGCCGTTGGTAATTCTTTTTAGCGCTAACAACTTTAAGTTCCCCTTGGCAGAAAAGCTTCAATGGCAGCCTCGTTGAGGTAGAGCCGAGGGGGAAACCGCTGAGGGCATTGTAGTGTACAAATTTGTGGCATTACTGGGCATTAGTAGGCATTTTTGGGCCATTAGTTTGGGCATTAGGCCTTGTTGGGGCATTATAAAGATAAAATAAGATAAAATAAGATAATAAGATAAGGTAATGCCCACTCTGGGAAAAAAAAGTCAGTTACAACCCATTTTGGGGCCCACAATTAGTAATCGAATTATTTAGATTGTTCGTAACTCTAATCTTTTACGAATTTTATCCCGCGTAACTAAAAATCACAATTAGCTGTTCTATCTATATCCAAGATATTAAAGTAATACTAATCAATTCTCTCAATTAGTTCTGTCGATATTCAGTAACGCAAAGATAATTTTCACTTAAGCGGCAATAACCGAAATGTTAAGTTGCTTAACTACATAAAAAAAAACGGTCAAAATTTTTCCCAGAGTAGAGTTACGAACAATCCAAATATTTCGATTACTAATGGTGGGCCCCAAAATGGGTTATAACTGTCTTTTTTTTTCCCCAGAGCACTGGGCATTAGTAGGTACTGGTGTACAAGATTTTGGTTAGCAGTTTTTTTTACAAAATCTTTTTTTCCCGATATCTTTTAAAGTTTTTGACCAATCGAACTAATACTTTGGAACAATGTTTAGAACAACTGGAACAATCTGGATCAAAAGGTTTGATTATCGAAAAGTGGGGTGCCAGGTAGATTTTCTTAATTTTCCGCGAAAATTTGCATGATATAAATTTGATCTTCCGGAACAATTTGGAACAAGTCCAGAACAACCTGGAGCAACTTTTAGAATTTTGAAATTTCAAAAATGCGGTGCTAAACTTCACGCAGGTTCAGCGGTTTCCCCCTCGGGCGGAGCCGATCCGAGATTTAGCAGGAAAAATTGAGGAACTGGTTTCGTTATTCATTTGTTCGTACGACAGAGTCTGAAATTCATCTTTAATGTTTAATACAAAAATAGATTTGTCCGTCTAATACATATATGATTGCGATACGGGCGATTTTAATTTTAGAAAATGACGAGACACCGTCGATCGAACATCGCATTATTTCATCGATGATGCTACTTATAATTCGTCGTATTGCTCATCACGCGGCCGTGCCTGGGGAACTTCGATTATTTCATACATGCGCCGCGCACTTTGCACAATATTAGTCCGCCAACGCGGAATATTTCTAAGGCTTCCACTCGTCCTTGGGATTCAACTCATCAGACGGGCTTTGTCGCTATCTATTCGTTCGCCACAATAGCAATCCGCGGATATTCGAACGTTTAAACCGATGAAACTGCATGAAACTGCTTTCGAATAATTTATGTATCGAAAGTAGGATATACATTCTGTATAGCAGTCGGAAGTTCGTTCATTCATTCCTCTCTTTGCCTTGCAATGTAAGTTACAATTTACAGTAATTCTTTGCGACGTCCCTCAATTGCTCTTGTCACGTAAGAAAATTCTCTTGTCGTTCGCGAAAGCCTAAAAAGAAATCGGTACAATTGCAAGGTTAAAGGGCGCCGGAATCGCGTGTCTTCAGTCGCGTACACATTTGCGAAATTCAAGATGCGAGTTATTCTGGTATTGCCGCACCGATCGCGTGTAGTTGGAGGAAGTTCTGCGATGTGGGAACCAATCGACTTCCGGTTGACCGTGTGTGCGCGGATCGAAATTGAATTACGAGCGTCGCATCGGCGCGAGCTTTCGTGGTCGAGTCCTCTGGAATTAAAGGGAATAGCGTGTACCGCGGTGTTTGTCCCGTATAAATTCCTGCCTGTACTAGGAACAAGTCAGCCAATATTTATGTAATAATAGCAGCCCTTATCTTCTTTTCTTTTGCCGCTCTTCATCGTGGCTGTACGGTCTCCTACGCGCTAAGACACAGACGTTCGCAAACTCTAATCCACTTATCCGCGATCAAATTATTTTGGATAAATATTGCAAAAAACACATTTCCAAAATTACCTGTTTTCGAGCAAGCGGAACGAATGAGGTCTATTTCAGAGTGACACATAATAGGCAGTAAATTGATAACTTGTTTGTGTAATCGATCTTTTCTTGGCAAGAGTATCGGAGGAAGTCATTGACCCTCGCAAAATTTGCAACTTTATACGTCTATATGTAATTGAAACGCCAGTCAAGTCCATTCGGGATTAATTAAAAAGATACTTTCGCTATTTATTTATTAATATTCATTTCCTCGCTGTGGCTTATATTTGCGATATGTCTGATTTATATTTACATTTCCTTTAACTGTGGAAAAGACTCGGGCGCTTGGTACTTTTCTTCACCTCAACGCGCCGAGGCTTTACGATGTTTTTCGTGTCCTCTGGCTTCGAAGGCAAATTCTTTTATAAGACAATCGGTATGGTTTTCATTAACGTGTTCCCTCCGTCGTTGAATGAGTCAGACCGGTTGCCAAGAAAGGCGAGGGTTTGCCAACAGCCGGTTACACGCACACACGCGTACACTGCCCGTGCACGGTCTGCGTTTTATGCGTGTTAAGGTTTTTCTTTTACCCGCGGTGCCCGCGTCCGGGGCCAAATCAGTCATTTCGTAATTATCGATAATTGCGGCCCCGAACACTTTACGCCAGCGGAAACGCATCGATCACGCGCTTATCGCGGACCGCGCCGCTTATCTGGCGCTCACCCCGAGTGCACGGTATGCACCTCTCTCCTTGTTTCCTACGCAGCACATAATTATCTATATGTATGTTCTCCTAGCGAGATTCGTTTCCATATCTCGCAATCGCAATTTACACTTAATCGCGATTGTGCAGCAGGAAAAAAATGAATCTCACGCGAATGGGCAGCGTAATTTTTTTCGTAGATACTATATTTTCATCGGCGACAACTGGGAACTTATTAAAATTCATCCACAAATACTCAAACCTAAATTATTTATTATAAATACTTATTTGGGTTCAAGTACTTGTGGATCTAATTTTAATAAACCTGCCAGTTGTCGATGAATTAATGTAGTATTTATTTATTACTGGCGACGCAACATAAAGTTCGAAATTGCTTTTTCTCCACGGAGCTTCTTAGCAGCTTCACATGTAGCTCCGTTTCCTAAAGAAGTTATTCGAGGTTGTCGGCAATTTCCGGCACTTTGACAGATATACTCGCCGAGTTTCGATTCGACCTTCTCCGATTGGCGGCCAATACGTTGCGTCACCTCGCTGAATGGGTGCCATTGAGGTCTGCGGTAACGTTTTGGTTCGTTAGCGAGCTCACCAACGGGCCGATTAATTCGCGAGAATTTCTGACACAATTGCCGTAACGCCGCGCAAGTTTTTTTTCACGGACGGCATCGCAACGCGCTCTCACGCATAACGCGCGCAGATCGTCCTCGATACCAACGCAGCCCGCCGCGAATTCCGCGAGAAATGTTCTGAAACGGGGAATGAGAGAGACGTATATTCGCGTGTAACAGTTTTTACGCAGCATGATCAGGGAAACGCGTCGTTGGAGTGCAATTGCATCATTACTTTGTTACGAGAACTAAATGGAGTACATTGTTACGAGAACTGAACCACACAGCAGGAAGGAAATATTATATTCATATGAGGCGTTTGATCTTTCACCCTTAAGCGAAAGCAACATCTTCTAAAATCTGTTAAAAAATTTTCCTTTACTTTGCTACGAGAACTAGACTACCCAGCAGGAAGGAGATATTATATTCTGGTCTCTAACGGACTGGCCACTATAGTGGCCAGGAGCAAACTTGAAAACTTTGCGGAACATGTAGATTACGTATATGCGTAAATTTTCTGTTTAAAAAATTAGAAATTTCAATAGAAAAATGCCGGCCCTCTACAGGTTAAGACGCCCATTGTCATGTGAAATTAGGACTATATTTCTGTAAACCCGTATATGTATAGAACAATCTCAATTCGTTATTCTCGAGCTCTGACGTCGTCGAGGTATATGGACTCGAGGTAATCGATGCGACGACGAAAACTAGTCTCGTATTGTTCGTGTCGTTCGGAAATGTATAAAAGCCTCTTCCGCCCGTCCGCATTCAAAATGTCAATCGGCCGAGTTGCGCCTAGCCGCATAACGCGCCGCTTTTACTATTGTCCATATTTAAAGCCTTGTCTGGCCTTCGCGACCTGAAAAAAAATGGCGTTGCACGTGCAGTTTGTTAACGATCTGGAAAACGCGCGCACCCGCCGCGTCTCTTTTTGCGGGCATTAAGGGAAGTAGCTATTTGTCGTTGCGTGATTCAGCGTACGCTCATTGCCAGACAAACGGTACTTCGATTCGGAATTAATGCATCGGTGGATCTTTGATGGTCCACTTTTTATTTCATTTCATATCGGCCTACCGAATCGATGGACGTGCACGTCCATTCTCGCCAAGAATTTCGAATCCCGAGGGTTCTAAGGCCGGTATTCATAGTCCGTTCTTATTATTTAAGATCATCTTAAAGAATCGACTATGAACACCGGCCAAAGGTCGAGAGTTTCGACTCGTTCGTGGAAATGCAGATCTCGCGAGTTGTCCAGCGAGCTACTTTGTTGACCGGCGTCGCGCGTTCTAATGTGCCCCGTCCCGTTGCAATTTCTTTCATCCCGCGCATTAACGGGCATTCACGGGCAACGCGCGTCTATTTTTGTCCGCGCTCTATTTCGGCCGCGGTATCTAGAGCTTGCTGCGAGCGACAGTGGACAGACGCTCAAGTAGATGCACTTAAGACGCCCGCGCCGAATGCTGAGAGTAGTGCGCCACGCGCATCAGGACGCCGCATGTTTGATTAGCAAGTGGAGCACGTTCGTCAATTACGCTCCGCACGACGGCGTTATTAATTGCATCGCGCCAAACGATGATAATGAGCGCGCGACGATCGCACGTCAAGTATAACGCGTTACACCTCGTCGATTTTCAAGAGTTGAGGTTTTTCCGAATCTTAAGATTTGGAAATTTTCGGAATTGCCGGACAAACGGTGCTTCGATTCGGAATTAATGCATCAGTGGATCTTTGATAGTCCACTTTTTATTCTACTTCATATCGGTCTACCGAATCGATGGACGTTCCATTCTCACCAAGAATTTCGAATCTCGAGGGTTCTAAGGTCGAGAGTTTCGCGATGAAGGGAACTTTCGGAATGATCTTGGCATTTTAGATGGCGCAATCTTCTTGGATATTATTGTGTTCCCGGTATTTCGCCCATTTTCGAGACTAATGATTTTCGCGAATCAAAACTGACTGTCGGCGATTAATTCGGCATGTACGTACATTCGCGACGCGTATATTGCTTATTGTTAGCTTATTGACGCAAACCGCACTTGAGACTCGGTGCGGCATTGCGGTGCAACAAGTGGCTGACACGCATTCTGCGTGTAATCCCCGCTGTGCACTACAGAGAACGCCCGCACAAATAATCTCGACGATATCCTCGACAGTCGTGGAAATGTCGGAGTAAAAGGATCGATGACTAATTTCGTCGACGTATCCCGGCCACCGCGATTAATCTCGTATCTATATCTCTTCGTTCTGGCAAGTTGTCCCAAGCTATTGGAAAGAAACACCTCATGTCGTCTTTAACGAAATGCGTATTAAAGCAAATTGGTTTTTTTAAATGTTTTCAAACGCGTATGACAATTGACATTGCAAACTTAGGGCCAGTTCCACAAACGTCGTTTAACCGCTAACCCATGGTTAATTGATCCTCTGTCTCTTCTTGGATAACAAGATAGAGAAAGATAGGAAGTCGACTGAACTCTGGTTAACAGTTAACCGACGTTTGTGAAACTGGACCTTAGAGACTTTCCAATTTTAACGATTAATTTTTGGGATTTTCAATAATCATTTCTTACGTACTCTTTTATACAATTACATTTTATATAACGAACTCGATGAAATCGAACGAAAATAAAATCTGGGGGTTGAATATATGCTAGATATCTTTTTAGAAGTGGTATGCCCGAGGGGGAATCGCTGACCAAAATCTTGTACACCAATGCCCACTAATGCTCAGTGGGCATTACTTTATCTTATTATCTTATTTTATCTTGTTTGTCTTGCTTTATTTTATTTTATCTTATTTTATTTTTATAATACCCCAGCAAGGCCTAATGCCAAAAAATGCCCAGTAATGCCGCAAATCGGTACACAATGCCCTCAGCGGTTTCCCCCTCGGATATGCCTTTTCAAAGCATAATTTTTTATATACAATATTTTATATTACAGAGATAACTATTTTACAACTGATTGATAATACAACGCGGAAAATTAATTGATTATACTTGATTATATTGAAACAAACATTTATTTACCATTCAGTTAATACTACATATTTACGAAAAAGTTTTTGTAAAATTGAATACAATATTATGCTTTTTTTAATGGAAAATCCGATACGCAGGAATGCGTGCGTCACGCTGTTTAAGGTGCAAGATCCTTCTCGTGTCTCCCTACCGTGTACGTGGCCGGTGATAAAAAAAAAAGGTACAGAGAGACTTGTATAGTCCTTGCCCGAAAGCGCACCGCGACTCGTCGAGAGTCGCACGCACGTGGGCGCCGCAGCCTTATAAGGACGTCCATAAGGAGCCTCTCTCGGCTCACCAAACCTCACCTTGCCTTATCTTATCTTACGTCATTTGCCGTCCCCGTCCGTCGAGTGCTCCAGTGTCTTGCATCCCCGCGAAATCCATTCGCTCGCTCGCCTGCTCGCGCGCACTCCTGCGTGTAGCCCAAATTCCACTTTCCCTCGTTGCCACAGCGTTGCTACAGTCCTCTCCGCGCATACCCACGCTTAAAAAAAAATCCGCGTTTATCGCTTCGGTCGAACGGAAAGAGTACGAAGGCTTGAAGTGTGGTTTTGTGCAAAGACACAATCTTGCGCGTGTTTCCTTTAATCTTACCTTAAATCTATCTTTTTGAAAATCTTTTTTATTCTCGTCTATTGCCACGTTCTTCAGTGCGATATAACATTTAATGAATACAGTATTTATAATTTGTATATAATATTTATACAGTTTTGCTCTTTTACTTGATGATTTTATTCAAGTTTGTCGTACGATTGTCTCGTGCATCATCGAATTTGTACATCCGTATTTAAACAATTTCGAGATTTTAGGGTTCAATGTAACGATTTCGTTCCCATTTGTTCAAACTCATTAAAGCATCCTGAAGAGGAAAGGTGATTGGTGAGGAAAATTTGTGCTTCGCGCTACGTGTTCTCAAGTGTCGCTCACGACACCGGGTTTCGCGAAATGAAACTGGAACGACCGCGAAGCGATAGAAAGTAAATCGGCGGCGCCGCACAATGGTATCGCATCTTTTACCGCCATTCTCGTTACCGGAAAGCAGGAGACGAGAGGAGGCAGCGAGACGTCAATCATCGTCGTCGCCGTCGTTCACGGGTGATTAAAACTGTATAAAACGCGCACGCTCGCGTGACATCGTCGCCGGTAAATGGCAAAAGGTAGACGTGTCTATCGATCTCTCGTTTATTATCGCGCGCATATTCGATTTTCAACGAACCGCAATTACCGAACGGGAAATTCTCCGTAACGGAGAATCGCCGGCGCGGCCCGGTATCGCTCGGATCTCGTTCGATTTTTCGCTGGTACTTTAGGACTCGATCGCGGTTTTACTCTTCGTTTTTCATGAAAGAGGAAATTTAATTAAATTTAATTTTAAAAAATTATTTAAGAAGTTTCATCACTTTGTTTAACGGAAAGACTAAGTTTAATGCGGGATTAAACGTGAGATACGCATAGTCGTTACTTTATGATTACTTTGGGACTAAAGTCTTCATACCGAAAGTGATTTTTGGGTTAAAGACTTTATACCGAGAGTGGAAAATCATTCCCGGTATAAAGTGCGGCGGATGGAACGCTAAAAGGAAATTGCCAGGGACATTATAGCGATAGAGTGTGCCAAAGATCGTTTGTCATAGATCACCGCACGTAACGTGAGAAGGACGAAGGTATTGGCGTTCCGCCAAGGTGCGCTCGATTCGGCGTGCTTGTCTTTATCAATTTGACGAGGCGCGCCGGACATCGTTCGAAAACACGGCAGGCCTCCGTACATATATAGAATAACGAAACTATTTGAAAAGCAACATATATCACAAGCTCCTCGAGGAGCCATTGTTGAAAGGTGCGATAATTGCTGCACAGTTATACGAGGCACCGTTCATCGTAGATAAACCTCTAATTACTATATGAGGGTACTATCTGCGATTTGCCATCTTCTGTGCGAACAATACTGTTACGTTACTGTTATTTTTTTGTATACGTAATTTCGATACCGACTGCATTCATGATGGGCTCCAGGTTGGATTTCACATAGATTTCAATTAATACTTAATTGCAAAATAGATGTAACTGAAACATGTAAAGATAAAATGACAGCTCTCCCTCCCTCC
>NW_011967202.1:1108126-1117618 GCF_000949405.1 Vollenhovia emeryi
CTCCCTCTCTCTCTCTCTCTCTCTTTCATGTCGTCGTCACCTGTAAATGTTGCACGCGGACATTTTTAATACCTGCACGCGAAGGAGGATGATATAATCTCTGTAGGCTTTTATGGCTGTCACATATAGAGCGCGCAAAGGCGTCGGTATTTATCGATATGTATAAAAGCGCAACAAGCTATAATCAAATATAATTGGTGTTAAATGCAGGTCGCATTAACTAGACATTTCGTTATCGTAAAATCTTTATCAATTAGCGAAGAACGAAGTCCAACGTTTATATATCGATCTAAAAGAAATGGTTAAAAGAAACTCTGAAGGAAAATCAATTTTTTATGCCGTTAATTTAGAGTCGCTGCAAATTCTATTTCCTTAACCTTTGCAATTTGATTTACGCAAAAAAAAAGAATCTGGTATTGACAGTTGACGGAGATTAAGACTCGTTGATGTACCTGCTGATAACTGCATGGTTTCAAATAGCTGTTGTAAGCCTAAAGTTACGGAACGGTCTATCTACCTGATCCGTGGAAGACACAATTTGTCTCTCTCCTCTTTATTGGCGACTTTAGAGCGACCGTGTGCTACGCAGGCGTGCGTACGGTGTAATATACATACGTAACAGTTCGGGGCCACGTTACCTAGCCCAACCTTGTCGAGCAGAGTCGCCCAGCTGTTCCAGTGCTGGTGCCGTTAGCAACCTAGCCTGTAGAACCCCGTATTCGAGCCCGGGCCGCGGCTGGTCGGTAACGGGCTCGGGTTCTCCTGCAAAGTGGCGGTCTTTCGTGTCGTCGTCGAGAACTAAAGAACGACTACGTCGTTCGCTTTCCTTCCACCCACGCGACTACATTGGTACCTTCGGCGTCGCGAATGCCACGGCACGAAATTTACATCTGATTCCGGGTGCACTCCAGATGCGTCGTGTTCAGATAACCGTGTATTGTGACTGGTTGTACGAGAAAATGGCGATGTTGCGTAGCAGCAGATCTGAGAGCCTGACAGCTTTGCTCGACATGAGATCACAAGATAATCGATAGATTACGTGATTGACGAAAAAAGTGATTCTGGGTTTAAATACACATAAATTTCACGTCGACTTTAGCTTTAAGTTGAATTTCATTCAATATTATTTACGCATTTATAACATTCATGCAATTGTCACGGAAAATCTCGCTCGAAAAAAAAACAAGTAAATTTCCGCGTAATTGACACAAAACTTGACAGATTCGAAACATTACAAAACGTCACAAATTATCACCGACTCCCCTAAAATATCGATTACACCAATTTACGAACCCGAGCTATCCTAGCCTAAAACATTTCCGTTCTTACAGAACTTGCTTGCTGCTTTCGTATAATGTTCGTTCTCTCCTTTTGCTTTTCACTCATACGTTTTTTCACATGCTCGCCCACTTGTTCGCTCTTATTACACATCATGAGTTAATGACTCAATTTTCTACACTGTTTTCTGTACTCCGTCTGGACTGCAGTCGATCCCCAGTTGTTTCTTGTGTGCATGAGCTCAAAAATCCGCGACGGGATGACGATTAGAAATGCAGCCCGATGCTTCGGGGCACGGAAGCCATTAATACTTTACGTGCGCGAAATACATAGGGCATGTATCGATTTCAGTGTAATTTTGTAATTCATGCAACGAAGAGGCATTCGCAGCACGAATGATGCCGAAGATGCGAGAATTAATCTTTATTTCGAAAACGTAGAATTTTTATTCATATGAAATAAATTACTGTTAATTATTTAATTATTTCTCTAAGACGTTTAGAGCTTCGCCATTTATGTTTCATATCAATTTTTTAGATTGCAATCGACGAGAACTTCTTGTATCCATTTCTGCGAATGCCGATTAACTTTAATCTCGGTTTAACTTACTCTTCGTCTTTTTCTAGTTCTAAGAATTCGAGCCTACAGAGAGTTTTAATTTTTAGGAAAAGATGAGAAGTAAGTTAAACCGAGATTAATCTGCATTAATAGAAATTCATAATCTCTTAGACATAACTTGAAAATTACTTTCGATAAAGCGAGCGTCGGGTTCCTTAGTTAAGTTTCTAATCATCGCGCCGCTGGTTTACGAGATATCTTGTCGCTTTCCATTTTCATTTCACTTGGTGATCTCGCGAACAAGTTGATTAGCGATCGGCAGCATTGATGCGTGCATATTTACACACATACGCGCGTGCGCATACATATGATTTCTCTCTAGAATCTCTGCTTTGTGTATCGACGAATACAACATAGCATCCTCCGCCCACGCTTTACACATGACGGATCTGCGACGCAGGAAGCCGCTGCTTAAATTTAATGTTCAATAGACCGTGCGGCTGGACCCCCGAACCGAGCATTTTAATGCTTCGTTTAATCGGGATGCGACCGAAATGCATTTGAATAGAAATCGGTACGAGACGCGTGCCGATCGCATCGTCCTCTCCGCTATTATTTCTCGACTTTGATCTTGATCGCATTATGCATGGAAATCATAGCTTGTTGCGCTAGAAAAACAGGTAGTGATTAACATCGGTCAGGGTCGTCGAATCTAGTATTTCAATACGACTGTTAAAGCTTCTTCAAAAGAATCACAAATTTCGTTCGTCAAACGTGTATGTTTGTGATAAAAAGTGCTTAAATAATTTATATAAAATTAGAGACTGCAATTAGTTTGCATAGCCAGCGTGGAAAGATCGTTTTAAATTTATCGCTGTAGAAATTGAAGGTGGTTTTTTTTCTATGGCGCGGCGAGGAGGAAATATTTATGGCGATCGTACCTGTCGAAGGGGCATGGTGCGTTTCCGCGATGCAACAGCCGTCCGCGTGTGTAGGAAAGGCTCGACTTCCGAGTACACTGTAAATAAATATGGGCTGGTACCGCGTGGTCACGCACCGGGAGCTACGAGTCGCAATCGCGAGCGTTAGATAAACCTAGTGTCACATCCGCATCGAGAGATCGCCGGCGATCGATCAAGCGGCGCGAGATACTATATGTTTCTTCACTGAAGCTAGGAATCTGTTAACATTTTCTGCATCCTGACGCCCTTGTGAAGTAACACTATTCGGTAATTTACAAATTTGTCGAAATCGGATCAAGTTCTGCGGAAATAAATCAACAGCGAAAAGCGCTGACGAAAAATTGACCCTTGCAAATTTGTATTAATTTTTTTTTATGAAAGGCCCGGATATTTCCTGGCGGGATATCTGTTTTCTGTGCACCCCTGATTAGAATTGGAAAAATCTCGCCGAAGAAAAAAAAAGTCTATTTCAAATTCGCCGATGAATATCTGGGATCGGTGTGAACGTATTCCGTAATCTTTCATTTCCTACTTATCAAGTTGGGAAAATCAAGCCGCGAAAATTCGCACAGTACTGTCTAATCGTTGACGAGGTGCCGTTAAATGCCTCTCATTATCGCCCGCGCCACAATTGGCGATACAAATCGGCCGCGCGGCGTCAGTTCACCTTCGACCACCGCGCGGTTTGCTCGACTGCGCTCGCGGCTTTGGGCAATTTCTCATTCCAAAATGGCCCCTGAATTATTTCCCGCCGTGTACGCTCGCTCGGGACAAGTTCTGTATCGATTCCTCGAGTGACATTCGTGCCGCCGGTACCGCGAAAATCTACGCGCCGTCGATCGTGACATTAACCTTCACGATACTAAGCACGCGCACGTAAAGCTGAAATTCAATCAATAGCTATCCGAAACAAACGCGCGATAATCTTCTGATAAATTTGTAATGACTAAATATTTTTTAGCCGGTCGTGTACGAGTCGCGGTGGGTCTTTTCTCTGGCTCTTCACAATGGGACAATTGGACAATATTCTTTTAATTTTGCGGCCATGAACTTTCGATACTTTTTAATTCGGTATAAAATGCCGGCATCGTTGCAGCGTTCCTTTCTGACCGGAATAAATTTGTAATGACTAAATATTTTTTAGCCAGTCGTGTGCGAGTCGCGGTGGATCTTTTCTCTGGCTTCACAATGCAACATGGACAATATTCTTTTAATTTTACGGCCATAAACTTTCGATGCCTTTTAATTCGGTATACAATGCCGGTATCGCCGCGGTGTTATTTTCTGGCCGGGTAAATTCGCGTGCATCTCGCCGAGCGGATTCAGGCGGAATCGGTATCGTGACCGATAGCGCATAACGCCCGGACTCATCGAGGCGGGCCGAGAAAATGTTCATATGGTGGGGGCCCCGCACACCGGGCGAAATTACTCGCTCTTGGGAGTCGTAATAAATGCGTTCATGAAGCGCTGCTCGGTGAACGTTGTCAGTCGATCGAGAGTCGCGTCGCGCGACGCTGACACGTCGCGGATGCGTCGCCGCCGATTTTCCCGATGGCCGCTCCAATTTGCGGACGCGCGAACTTTTGGTGCGACGGTTAATTATCCCGCCCTAGTTTTTGCTCTATTAACCACTTCGCCGCGTTACACGCTTCGTAAACGACCGTGCCCGAGTCTGCGAGTTACACGTGCGACGAAAAATGAACTCTAGCCTTCGCGAGATTAGGAGACTGGAGTTAGAAGCACGTTGCGCTAAGAGGAGTTTAAGCGAAAAATCTGATAAGATTCGCATATAACGGAAAATGAACATTTTCTTTTCTAAATATTACACCTTGAAGTATAATAAGTTTTATTGGCATTAGTTACAATACTTACAGTTCCAAATATTAAAATTTATTTTAATTGTAAGAAGACGAAAATAAAATTGAAAGGGAACAGACATTCTAAATGAATATTTTAGAGGCTGGATAGCCGAGCTTTTAACAATCGTTTATACTCGCATTTACATTATTCGTATTATTTGTAAGCCCATAAATTAGACATACCGAGAATTTTTCATGCAAATACGTTTATTCTGGGATCTGAAGAGCTAGGGCGAATATGCTCCCGAAGGATAATCCGCGATCGCGTCGTGCGCTCGAAGACGGTGAAGAAAAAGGCGACATCTTCGAAGCCTAAAAGCCTCTTTCCGCTTTTTAAAGGTCGGAACAAAGTGCCACGAAGAATTTCGTGAATTCTAGCCGCGGCGTCGTGGTGGCGGGCATTGTTCGGGATTAAACCTGCACGTTCCTGAAGAGGTTCCCGACGAATCGATCGCGCGAGTCGTCCCCAGTCCTCCGTTGCCTTCGATTCAGCGATACTTTCAGTGATACCCTTCGCGCAAGGTACAATGATAGCGAGAATATATCCAAGTTCGAGCGAATTGTCATCGATGACAAAGTAGTGCGAACGTCGTGCCAATCTTTTCATTGACTTCAACGGCGCAAATGGAGCGAGAGCTGGTTACCCTGGGACATTACCAGATGACTGTAACAGTATAATAATCTGCGAGAATTCGTGAGAAAAGCGCGAGAATTGTATCGGAGTTAATGTATCGTGGGAAAAGCATAAGAATTTATGTGGGAGTTCATCAATTTCATAAACTCATCGAAATTTATGGAATTATTATTGACGATGAGATAACAGACATTACAACTTCTTAACACAAATTTATGGTAAATTTATTATAGATAAATTATAAGATGCACACGTTAAGAATAATTTGCTTATAAAAAACTGTTACGAAGGACAAAATATGTGAACATGTTTGGCAGTCATTGAACGTGAAGAAAATTGCTGCGGAAAATAAGATACTTTGTATCTCTTTTTTTAATCGCATTTTTGTCATTGATTAAATTCAATATGGATTGGTTAACTCTTTGCGTCTGTGGCACAAAGCGCAATTCCAACGATAGGAAGACCAAGAAGGATGGAAAGCGCAAAAAGAGCAAGAGATCTAAAAAGAATTCGAAGCAGAAAGGCTCCGGCAATTCGCCGCCGTTCATCGTCGAAGAGTTCTTGCGCAAGTCGCAAGACGAACAGGCGAAAGAAATCGCGGAAAAGGAATGGGCGAGTGGAGAAATTGTTAATTACTTGAATGATTGCGCGGAAAATCGGATCGGCTCGACTGATCAAACTGATCCGTCGAAAGTCAACGGTTCACCGTCTTGTCAAATCGACGGCGATTGTGAGGGCTTTGAGAAGTTTCTCAACAGCTCGGAAAGAAACGCGGACGGATCTGCTCGAGTACCATGTGACATCGATTGTGACGACAATGCGACGCTGCATTTGAGATGTGAATCGAGAACAACGGACGAAAACGAGAAGCAAGTCAAGTGTATCTCGGATGAGAGAGAACACGACGAAGAGGTGGATCTAGACGAATCCGTCCCGAGATCCGAGGAACCCGAGGATTCGTCTTGGACGTCGGAAATCGGGGACGAACAGGATACGGTTCTGGAATCGAGCTTTGATAAAAAGCGCGGTGAAAGAACCTCGTCCAGAATTAATTTTTCCAAGGAGAAGCAAGGAAAGTCGAAGGCGACAGCCTCCCCGAGAAAAAAAGGGACCAGGACCATTCTTCCACCGATCAAAGGAACATCTCGCTCCGAGTCTCGCGTGGACAGTGAGGAGCCGCGTGTACACGGGGAGACGAAGAAATTTGGTGTTAAAAGATCCGCGGCGGCTCACGAGCGTATCGAGGTTCGACGGAAATTGAACTCGTGTAGCTTCGAGGTTCGACCGTTCGAGGATGAAGAACGAAGCGGAAAGACGACGAGGGCGAGGGGCGAGGGGTCCATGATACCTAGACTTGCATCCTCACGACAGGGGGTGAATTCGATCAAGGGTGACAGCGATAAATCAGAGATCGTGCAAAACGGTACATCGTTGCGCATAAAGAATTACGTGCACAAAGGACGTTCGAAAAAGAAAAATTAGAAATGCAATATCGCCTCTCAATTCTTCAAATTGGCTTTCGATTAAATTACTGCTAAGAGATATTAATTTTTATGAAGTAGTGTCCTGTGTCACACTTTCTCATCTTCTACTATTATTACTGCATTAATTGAAATCTCATTTATTATTATGGTATTTATATTCGATCCATGAAATACAAGTCTTCTAGAGAAGAAAAGATGCGCTTTGTTAAGTAAGACAACGAATAATCATTATAACGTATTACTGCAGCCCTTATTGCAATGTACGATTTTTGTTTCAGGTCGTGTTCACTCGGCAGTCGTCTCCGGTATCAATTTAGAACAGCGCACCGTAACTGTAGAATGGTTCGAGAGAGGAGAAACCAAAGGCAAGGAGGTAAGTGCGTTCACTTATTCTGAGAGGCAGAAATTATTCCGAGCAATTTATAATTACTCAAAGACAGAGAGTAACAAGTTTGGATTAGATGAAGCTGCTTTTTGAAATTAGGCGTGGAATTATAATAATTAAATATTTACATCGCGAGAAGGTAAAAAGTGATGTTCTTTGTGCAGCACTTTGTAATTTTTGGCAATTCTTACATTTAACAATTTTATACGTTAAACAGAGAACGCGTGTAGCATTGAGCACTACTCTGTTGCGGTGATTCGGAAGTGTTGTTTTTTTCTCAGTTGCGACTTTCTCGCGGAATTGATTAAAAATCCCGGAATATAGTTGTCTACTTCGAGAGCATACGTGTCCAAGTATGTTTTTATCGAACGTTTATAGAAGATATTGCGCTACAATTAACTTTCTCCCTCGCGATCTCACCGCGCTAAACTGCAATATTACAATTCCGCATATCCGTAGGTCACGGTTATTTGGCTATTTTCAATTCCGCAATGCTTATGCAATGCCACGGGGCTAACGTGCGGCCCGCTAACGGGGGCGCGAATCTATTTCCAACAGGCTTGCAGGCCCGCAGATTTGCCGTCAGTCAAGCCGGCTCGGTCGAACGTGACTTTTGCAAAAAGTCGCGCGATACAAGGATCAGGCGCGTGAGAGCGTGAATCGTAAATAAAGTATCAAGTGACATTCTTATATTTCTTTTTGCGGTCAGTCGCGAATTCCGGTGGCAATTTTGTTTAACGTTTTATAGTAACATGCTAAATGTTGAGTTCAAAAGGCAGCCCATGTGAAAACTTTTTCGGAAATCCTATTCTTCTATAATTTCATGCCTTAATCGCGGAATTAATTGTGCAAGATTCGGATTAGTACATAGATGTCCCAGCAAAGTTTTATTCCACGCCGAAAGGTAATTTGCGTGAAAATTAAAATAAATTGCAAACTGTGAAATTTTTAACGTATTACTCTTATTCGACTAATTTTACACAGCACATTACATATTTTTTTATCCATTAACTTTATTACACCCAAGGGAAATGAAACGATCAATTTCCATGCCGGTTTTGCTTTGAAATTAATATCGATTGCGCGTTAAGTAATTAAAAGGGACACAATCCAAAAAACTACTTATATATTTTTTTCAGGTGGAAATCGACGCGATTCTCGCCTTGAATCGCGACTTGAACCAAAGGATGGGACCACGAAACGAGGTATGTGCGCTGCCGCAGGTGATGAACAACCACATGTTGGCGTCCTCGAGAGCAAGGGTATGTATAGCTCGGTTGACTGTTCTCGAAGAGCATAGTGCGTTTTATACCATTGTCAAACATATATTCGTAGAATTGTCAATGAAATTGCGGAAGGCGCAAAATTGCTCTTCCGCCTTCCGTTCATTTCGAACCTGGAAGACTTCCTGACGAACCTGGAAGACTTCCTGAAAGCTGTAATCAGCGCACCTGTGGAAAAGTATTACAAAATTAACGATACGAGATAACAGAAATTGAATTCTTAGGTTTCCCCTTAATTTCTAATTTCAATTTACACAGACAGGTTTTCGATTACAGGAATTCGGAAATTACTTAACTGCCAGATCAGCGGAATAGCACGCGTGCTGCTAGTTAGATAAGGCGAACTCGCGCGAAAGTCTCGCGATTATCCAGACGTTGATCCGCGAGTGGCAGCGCGCGTGCCAATTTGCGAGTCGAACTCCGCGCGGGTCTTAAACGCGTCCGCGTAAACTCGCGGTCGATCATCGACTGCCGCGGCAGAATTCTGTTTACCGGTTGCCTGGGCTACGTGAAATAACCTCGCTCCTAATATGGAAAGAATAATCCGATCCCGCGTCTTGTGGCGTTTACACCGCGGTAGGCATGTTCCAGTACCTGTACGTCTTTCAGGTAGGAGTCCCCGTCACTCGTAATCGGTCCACCATAAGCCCTCGAGTCTGACGTGACGGTGACACGGAGCCTGATCTCGTGTCAGGTCTCTGGCTTCCCCGCGTCACGTGGAGCCCGCGTCTAAGATAAACAATTGCGACTTCCGCTGCAAAATTTGCATCGTGCGTTCGCTGCTCCTTTCATTCTCGTAGAGTCTTGGACCAAGGCTTTTTCAGATAGATCCCGAGTTTGTCCTAGACAGTTTGTAGATGTTGGACTGCGTAGACTTAACTTTTCTTACCGTGATACTTGTGCCAACATGCGATAATCAAGGTGCGCTATGTACATGTATGTATATGATGCACAAAGTGTCGCGGAAACCGCATACTTTTTCTCCAGAAAATTGCCAAGTGTACTTTGAATCTAAAGAAATGGACCTCTGAAATAACTCGCGTATTTTC
>NW_011967202.1:1119708-1139770 GCF_000949405.1 Vollenhovia emeryi
TAACTCGCGTATGTTTATATTTTTGCACGCGGAAGGATATATCTATGAAAATTGAAATATTAAGGAAAGTACATGACATATCTGGATTATTTGTCAGTGAGAAAGTTAGATAAAGCTTGAAAGGTAACAGAATCAATGCGATGGGATTGGAAGACTCAAGAAGTCCAGGATGTAAACAATCCTCGGGTGTCCAGCTCATAATTTTAGAACGCAACGTAAATTTCCCGAAGAGATTGTCGAGCCTGTAGATACGTCGGTCGACAAAAGCCAGAGTCTCGCGCGTCATTCCCGCTACTAACATGGTAACATCTTTTTTTTTCCTCCATGGACGCTGCTCATAACGGACCACGTGTCGACGATGGACCATCGATCCCCGGGCAAAACCGATCGATAACAAACCGATCTTGAATACGAAACTCACGTCGTCTCTGCCATCGCTCATCCGCAAAATTGCCGCCTTCCTTGACGACTTTTCCCCTCATCGATCCCCTCGATCGGCTCCGTCGACCGCGGGTGTAATCGTCCGATTGATTTACGTATAACTGGTCGTGACCGCGATCTGCGGTAAAGGAGCCGGACTCCTCGGCTGAGGAGGACGAGGGGGTCGACGAGTCGGAGAACCAAGAGGAGGGCTCCCTCGGACGCCATGGTGGTCACACCACGAGAAACGGCCTCGCATCCGCAACGCTTCCTGTACGAGTCACATCTCGTCTCTCGGTAACGCGCACCACCTTCCCCTCCATCACCGCAACAACTGCAACCGCAACCGCACAACCCTCTCATAGCAGCAACAGTCCTCCCGTGGTCGCCTAACTGATCTTAGCATCTTTGAGAATGCTCCAAGAGCTAAGGTTTATGGTACCGGCTTGACATCGCGAGTTTTATTACCGGAATCGTGGTGCACGAGGGAAATATCGCGTGTAAATTAAAGCTATTTTATGATCACTGTCCATTAGAGCTAGTATACATTTATCTTTTGCACGATCAAGTGAAAGAACAGTATGTTATCCTGATTTCATGATGTTTTATATGCCATTAATGTTTGATCCGAGTGGAAAATATCAAGAAATTTGCTATGAAATAAGTGGAAGGTTTACGTCAAGTTAAACAATTATGTATACGCAATTTGGACATTGATTCTTCTGCATCTAATCGATCGCATCACGTTAGACGAGATGGTCATTCACTGCCATCGTAAAGTTCGCAACTGCTTGTTCAAGACTGATAGAAATGACGTAGTTTGAATTGCAAAAGAAAATTTTCTTCGTCTGCCTGAACGTTGAGATTCATCTTCAGAAGCTTCTCTCGCACGGAAGATGTTGACAGAACGTTCGCAGCCTCACGTCTCTTTTTCCACCACCAAAAACGTCGGCTTTTCCCGGAAATGTCCATCCACCAGAGCACCGCTAGTCACTTTCTTTTCACCCTTTTCGCACTTGCCTGAATCCGACGGGGTCTCGACAGATGGATATCCCGAGTGACTTAGCGGATAATCAGCGAGAACTCGCCGCACTCTTTCATTTTTCGTTTCCGCGGAAATGCTCGGTTTCGTGAATCGGGAGATCGCGCTGCGCGATTGCTCTCCACCATGACTGGGTCAAAAACCGTGTCGTTATGTACGGCGATCGATACGTAAAAGGAACACGCGGGCGTGATTAACGAGCGATCGATACGTACCGTTTCGTATCTCTCGCCTTCTGGTGGGAACGTGTCGGCAAAAAGATGTATTATACACCCGGCTTCGAAGGAAGCACCGTTTTTTATTTTATTTCATTTGCAGCACTCCTTAGATCGTAAGTTGGCAAACACTCCTCTTCGTTGCACGAAGAAACCCAACTGTCCTCTGTAATTTAAATGACTGAACGTGGTCTGTTTTCTTTATTTTCAGCACAGCACCAGGCCGTCTATTCCAGTAAAAGGTACGTCAGCAACGAGGATCCGATTCGATCCTTCCCTCGTTACGCTTTGTTAAAATAAGCGACGTGGTTATCGGTGAAATCGTGAATTAGACTCCGCGTCTAAAGGCCTCTTGCGTCCACGATGCTAGAACTTGGTCCAATGTGTAGCCAAGCGACTTGCAGCTATTCCGTAAAAGCTGCAAATTGATCGGCTACACATCTCTTGAAACTTGGACCAAGTTCTAGCATCGTGGACACAAGCCTTAACGGAGCGACGTCTGTGTTTTTGCATGTTTCGGGGAAAATAAATTTTTATCGCAAATACTGCTTCCCGGCCGTTTTAATTGTGGCGTTAAAACGTGTCTTAATTATATCGCTAAATACTGATAGAAACGGATGTAGAAATTTAACGAAACCAGACCAATTGCGCGCCACTCCGCCGATTCCTCGTTCGAGAAAAAAGATTGGCGAACGCGGAACGAATTTCCATGCGCTTCCCAATTCCACGCGCCGATAAGCGTGGATGACGGCTGAACTTTCGGCGTTCGATAAGTCAATTTCGTGACCGGACACCGCGCCAGGGGCTAAGCGTGTGCGTCGTCGTCGTCGTCGTCTCTTCACCTAGATAGAGCCAAGTGTCGACGAGCCCTTGCTTACACGTGTGTACGGCCGAGCCGTGACTATCGATATTCGTGCGCCGTATGCAAGGCAGGCGGCACAAGGGCAAGGACCCCGATGGGAGCTACAGTACGACGAGTAGCCCGGCCAAGGGGGTGTACTCCGTTGCTGACCCTCCCTCGAGCACTGTTCGATCTACCCCGCCGGCAGTGCGCACCACCCGGCGGATACTGGTGTCCGTTGCGAGAGGCGAACAGTTCGGTTTTCAAGACGTCAAAGAGATTCCCGCGTATGCCGCGTCGACCATGAGATTCGATCCGCTCGCTTATTGCTTCCGGAGGAAAAATAAAATCCGCGACTGCGAAAGCACGGACGTCGCCGACGATAACAATCGGATCCTGACGCTTCGAATCGAAGATGACGACGCCGGTAATGCGTGTGACGGGTCCCGTGTTGAAGATACGGTGTCTCCGCTGATGTGATCGAGCGGATACGTGTGGTCTAATTGTCCCGCGATTCTTATTTCGAAATAATAGCGCAAGGGTGAACTTCGAGGGATAAATATAAAAATGATTTCGCGAAGAATCGGCAGGGTGCAACTGCGTTTAAAAACTTCGACCAATTTTTAATAGCTTTTTTTAGCTACGTTCGAAATATAATTTTGTATATAGCGATTAAAACAAATTATTAGATCCGAGGCGTCGTACGTTAACGTGAAAGATGGATCACGCGAGACCAAAGATTAGATTTACGTTTCCCGTCTGAGTTTAATCTTGACAAAGTCGAATCGCGATCGCCAAGGGTAAGGAGGACAGTGCGGACATCATTAATCCTGGTACCAATGTTTCAGTGAGTTCGAATAGGCAACTGCCACGGCCGTCGGGTCGCCCGACGAACATAATGCCGTCGACCACATCGGTGAACGGCCACGGCGAGTCGGTTTCCGGCCTCACGGGACGCCGGGAGCTCGAGAATATACCGCCGACGCCGACGTCGACCGTCGCGCAAAGCAACCTCATGACCCCAGTGCAGAACAGACTGCAGAAACAAGCGCAGCAGCAGCAGCAGCAACAACAGCAGCAGCAGCAGCAGCAATTGCAGCAACAACAGCAGCAGCAGCAGCAAGCCCAGATAGAAAACGGCCGGAGTAGGCGGTCCAATGTCGTCAAGGAGGTCGAGAGACTGAAAAAGAACAGGGAAGAACGAAGGCAACGACAGGCGGAATTGAAAGAGGAGAAGGAAGCGCTTATGAATTTAGATCCAGGCAATCCGAATTGGGAGTTCCTTGCCATGATAAGGTTGATATTGGCTCTTGTACTTTCTCCGCTTAAATTATATTAGAAATATTTAAGAAATATTGTTTGATATTAGAGTTACGTTATGTTATCTCAAATAAAAATATTGATTTAAAATATGCATTGCTTTTCGTAGAATATCTATACGTTTAGATAATATTCATGATTGATAGAAAATATGATATTTATCAACCGTATCGTTTATCGGTCTGTATTTATTTATTTAATTTGCAGGGAATACCAAAACAGCATAGAGTTCAGGCCGTTGCGAGAGACCGATGCCGTGGAGGATCATCAGATCACTGTGTGCGTAAGGAAACGTCCGCTCAACAAGAAGGAGCACGTGCGTAAGGAGATCGACGTGATCAGCGTGCCCAGCAAAGATCAGATGGTGGTGCACGAGCCGAAGTCCAAAGTTGACCTCACCAAGTATCTGGAGAACCAGATCTTCAGATTCGATTATGCGTTCGACGAGACGTGTAACAACGAGATTGTCTACAAGTATACGGCCAAGCCATTGGTGCAGACAATCTTCGAGGGTGGCATGGCCACGTGCTTCGCGTACGGTCAGACCGGCAGCGGCAAAACCCATACAATGGGCGGCGACTTCAACGGCAAGACGCAGGACTGCAAGAAGGGCATCTACGCCATGGTTGCCAAAGACGTATTCAAATGCCTCAAAATGGCCAAGTATCGGCCCCTGAATCTGGTCATTTCCGCTAGCTTCTTCGAGATCTATTCCGGCAAAGTCTTCGATCTTTTGGCAGATAAGGAGAAACTGAGAGTTCTGGAGGACGGTAAACAGCAGGTTCGCTTGATATTGAATTTTTAATTCGATCTAATTGCTAAATAATTGTTATTAAACTTCATATCAATATTACTTATGTTCAACACGATGTATTTATTTTTATTTTATTTTAACGTACGTACGTAGATTGGCTATCTACCATTATCAATAGATTCCTAAGTCAATTGACAATTTTTATTCGTGGTTATTCAATTTAGCTTTATCTTAATATTTCGAAATTTGTTTCATATCTAACAATAGGTGCAGATAGTCGGATTAACGGAAAAAGTCGTGGAGACGTGCGACGAAGTGTTAAAGTTGATACAGCACGGGAACAGCGCCAGAACGAGCGGTCAAACGAGCGCTAATTCTAACTCTTCGAGATCGCACGCAGTATTTCAAATAATAGCGCGTATCCCAGGCACACACAGGGTGCACGGAAAGTTTTCGCTCATCGATCTTGCTGGTAATGAAAGGGGGGCTGACACGTCGTCTGCTAATAGGCAAACTCGTAAGTAAATGTACAATTAATGCTAAACGGCGACTAAAATGACGCTGCTGGTTATACAATTAATAATCTACGTCTGCCTTAGGTTGCTGATGTAATTAATGTCCTTATTGAAATTTTCAGGTATGGAAGGTGCTGAGATCAATAAGTCTCTATTAGCATTAAAAGAATGTATACGTGCGTTAAGCCGCAAGGGTACGCATTTGCCTTTTAGAGCAAGCAAGTTGACTCAAGTATTAAGGGACAGTTTTATCGGTGAAAAATCAAAAACCTGCATGGTAAATTCTTTCACAGTTATATTATTACAAAAGAAGGATATCAAAGATGAGATAGACATTCGAACGAGTGCTATTTGTTTATAGATAGCGATGATTAGTCCTGGAATGAGTTCCTGCGAGCACTCTCTAAATACATTGAGATACGCGGATCGAGTGAAGGAATTGGCGGCGACTGATCCTACGGAAATAAAAGCTTCACCGACAGATGACGATAGGGGAATGAAGATCGAGGAACAGGGAAACAATAGCGTGTTATCTGATAGCGATTTAGCGCAGCTTCGGTCTCTCAACGTAAGTGATTATCTACAAACGCATAAGGATATGTTGTACAATTTCACAATTATAAAACGAATAAGCTCAATATAGTTAAATATTATTCACTGATGTTCAAAAAACTTATATATTAGAGAACTTACGATTAAAGATATGGAATCGTTCGAATAAAAGAAATCGATTTGCAAATAGTTGTGTACATGGTGAGCTCGTCTACTAAAATTGACCTGTTCAAAACTGATTCTTTGTCTCTTGTGTTCTTACTCGCGTCCACTATATCGAACATATGTATAATCCATAATAAAAATTAGCTAAAAATTAGAGATAACTGTGAATTTCATACAAATGATTTTCTTCTTTACAGGAAGGTGAACTCTCGCAAGATTTGTACACTTTCCACGAGGCAGTATCAGCTCTGCAGTTGATCGAAGAAGAAGTGTTGGATACGCACAAACTGGTTATGGATACTTCAACTAAATTTCTTAATAACGCGCACAGTGTATTCAGCGCGACTCATGAGGTGGATTACGACCAAGAAGGTAAGGGACAAATTTGTTTCCATTTGCACATTTACGTTTTTCTATTGGTTTATCCGTTTGCTCCCGCTTTAATTTCGTACACACTGCGTTGTGCTGAATGGTGCACTTGATTAATCAGAAATAAATTAATTTTTCCGTATGTGTGTCACACAAAAGCATGTCTTCTTTCGTTTTGACGTATCAAGAAAATCAGTTTTCGAATACGAAAGTTGATATTCAGTGAGGGCTTTTAGCGCCAGAATACTTGTGAAAATTTTCGTGGTAAAAATTCACAGGCATCATGTGGCGATAAATAACGAACCCTTTTAAGTGACGATACGCGTCGCTTTCGTTGAGATTATTCCGCCAGTAACTTGTAAAAACCTAAAAAGTACGAAAACGTTGTACTTGCCGGTATCACAGTGCATCGCATTTTATGACAGATACGCGCAGTAAGACTAAGACAAATTCAACCGTCACGTTAGACCGCCACCAGAGAGGCAGCAGCTCGACAAACACGACAATAATAAACGATGACACGGACAGCGACACGCAGACTTTAAACACAACAGAAGATACGGTCGCGAAGAGTTCGTTGATGTCTTCCTGGAAGGATGAGATGGAGCTCAGAAGCGATTTCAGTTCGAATGACACCGAGGAGGACTCGGGCGTTTTTCCTCGCACGCCTGTTAGACCTATTATCACGAAGAAAAGCATGACAACCGGTCGAATAGCTAGAAAGAATGCAATTAATAAAGGCATGCCCGTTGGGCGTTCTATTCAAAGATGCAGTCAAAGCCAACGGATCAAAGAGTCCATTACTGGCAAAAAGAAGTCTCGGAAATATCACTGGTCTGGTACATTCCGTGTTCGAACTCCTGAAGACACACATGGCAGCACGTATTATACGCCTCGCAAGAATAAATTGCACGACATAGATAGTCCACTGACGAATTACAATTATTACTGCGAGGACTTTGCAAGAAAGAAATCGGCGAATAAAGGAGATATTTTCTATCTGAACAAATTCGATCCGCAAGCTGTCAATGGCAACGTTGACTGCCAGCCTTGTATCGACCTTTCTATTGACAATTTTGAAGGCTGTAACGATTTTAAAGATTATGATGATACTGATCATGATAACAGCACACTACCAACAGCATTTTCTGATGTTAATATAAATTTAAGACGAGGAACGGGTGTAGGTGATAAAAATATGTGTGACTCGCGAACAAACAATAGCATTATTTTATACTCTCAACTTGCACTTGATAATGTTAATAAGGAAGACGATAATTTTTGCAATGCCAAAGAGTTTGTCAGTCCTGCGATAAGTGTCAAATCAAATTCCAGAAAGATAATTAATGATAGGGAGAAGAGATTTATTATTCAATTAGATTGCATTAAAATTTGGTATACTCTGCTATCTTTCCTGAAAAACGTTATTTTATTTTTGCTTCTGCCAACTGCGTATATTATCTTTTTCATTTATGCGCAGAGAGGTTGAAAAACAGGATGACATATAATTATTTGTATAAAACAGTCATACGAGTCAATTCTAAGTCGTCCTTATCGTTAAGGGTTTAAAAATCATTTCACTTTTATGCTTTATGATATTGTTATTTTTAATGTTTTATATTTAGGAGAAACTAGCAATATATCAAAAATTAATATTTTACGTCTTTATGGCTGCTTTCCACACTGAATTTAATTCAAACTCAATTGACACTCTTCGACTCTGCTCTGGAGGAAAGTCGGAGCGTGTTTTTGACCGAAGAACGCATCCGCTCCAAATATTTCGATAGAATCTTTTCTTAAAATCTTTTTCTTCGAATCTTTGCCATTTAATTGTGGCAACCTGTTCTCGGGTGTGTTAACGTGTGTCGATTTGTGTCTACTAAAAGGAAAGCAGCCTATATGTGTGTGTGTGTGTGTGTGTTACTAGTGTAAAAAAACTTGCCTGTGAAATGCTGTTACACAATTTTAAGTCTTTTAATTTAATTTGAATGAAAATGCATTCCTTCGAGCACTTGGCTGTGTGCACGTTTGAAACGTTACGAGTACTAATTCCATGTGTGCCATAGTGATGTGTTAAGTATATTTTGATTTTACAACTGCATTTCTCGCGCAACACTTGTCGTTTATCGTGTGAACTTTTATTTCGACTTAAAAATTTTTTTTATAACAGCATTTTAAATAGATGAAATTTACTACAATACATGACATTTATATAAACGTATTTTAAACCACATAAGTATTTTATTAATATTATTGGCTTTTACAAAAAGATAGCTGGCAATAGTTCAGATTACAGCTTAGCGTAGTAAATTAAGTTTTATTAGATTTCTAACTTGTACACTGTATTGTAAAAATCGCATTGCGTTGTATACCCGTAGGAGAAATTTAATGTAATACCAGGAAACGTTACAGATTTGAGGCGGAAAAGAACAAAGTTTGAGTCACCCTACCTGAGGAGTTTCTCGTTGCGTAGACGTCTTATAGAGAGAAAACTATTTTCCGACGGTACGACAATATTATTCGATTAACAATTCTATAAAATAGTCTCAGAGAAACAGCTTGTTTTTAATATGCACCATTCGTATACTAATGATGCGCGTCACATTATCTTGCCATCTCGATATCACATGCATTTCGATCAACTATATCCTCAAAAATGATATTTTTTAGCGATTTGATATCGGGAATTTTGCTCGACTTTGCCAATGTAACGTCAGAAATGGATTTTCTTCTCGTCTGCTTTAAGAGCTCTCATTTCTATCGGACTTGTATATCGCCGTGTTTAATGAATTAAAGTCGTTCAATTATTAAGATAACTAAATCATTTAATCTTTAACTATCTATTATTATAGAAGATATAGATATAGTTAAAGAAACGCAAGTTCAGGTCGGACCTCTTATTTCAATATTTGGCTCAAACCGCGTGTAAATAGAAACAAATTGTCTAATATAGAAGCAATAACAGCAAGATTTCACTGTATTAATCATACTTGATATATTTTTCTTAGAACGCAAACAGATCATCCTGGCAGGGTAAACTCAACATTTTTTCTTTTCTTTTATTGTTGTTACATATTGTTATCTTATTAAATATAATATTATCACAGTACGTTATTTTGTTAAATAAAATACTAGATAACTTTGTATACATATATGTGTGTTTACTGTAGAAATTAAATTTGAACGATATTAAATTAACAGTGTTGTATATGCGATTAGTTTGTATTTTGGAGACGTGAACGCATTATTTCTCATGTATGTACACAAACCGAATCCTTAATAAATGTTATTTTTGTGGATTATTGAGCTAAAATCACGTTAAGAATAATACACATAACCATGTTTCTAAGAAAACTACTCAACGTCTTGCTTGTGTGCTCAGCTTAAGCTTCAATCTGTGCAATATCGTATTTAATTATGTGTATGTTCACATTTTACACATAATGTTCACATCTTAATCCTGCAACGTCAGGCGCTTTCAGACTTACAAACAGCTACAAATAAGATCTTAAACGTACAAACGTTTCCATAAATTTTCTTGACTGTGCTTTCATGTAAAACTAGCCACTTCTATTCACCACTCAAATAGCGAGTTGGAAGTAAGTTTTATTTAAGCTGCCTTAGATGTCATCTTACTTACAATCGCTAACGATTATCGTTTAATTAATATTGTAACGTTTACTTTTATGAGTTTCATTGCCATGTGTGTTCATTTTTGCTGAGGCATTGAGACGTTACTAAAATTTGTTACACGTTCAAAAAGCTCATTGTCAGTATTACCGTCTGCTGACTGGACGAACTGAAGCAGCAATGAAGCTTGATGACAGATGTGTGTCTGTCACGTTTTAAGAAGATGCTATAAAGCTAAATACGAGGCTTGAGTAAAGCGGGGGAAATAGCCGCGGCATTCACTTGTGATACGTCATCTCTATGTATATCCGATTTAATCTCTACTACGCTAAGCCGATGTGTCTAATCCATGCTCTTGGGTGCTCTGACGGGGTGCGTGTTATCTGTTGCAGCATATGCCCAAAAGTGGGAGCAGCTGTTAATACAGCAGCGTGACATTCTGAACGCCGCGCTCGACCAAGTCAGCCAGTTCCGCGGGCAGCTGTTGCAGGAGGAACAAATCAGTCAGAAGATGACTCGAACGCGCAACATCACGACGCGGTACAATTAAGGACGCTAGCGTGCCCCCCCTTCTAGCGAACGCGAAAAGAAAAAGACACAAAAAGTAATTATCTCTCGCCGGTGAAGAAAAAAAAAGCCCGCTTCTTATGTGTGTATCGATTCTCTTAATTAAAAGCGCACGTGCGCGCGCGCGAAAGGCAGATATACCATGACACTAATGCGACAGTCATAGAGAACGCAAAAATGTAACAAAACTTCTTGTCTCGCCTTCGAAATTGTTACGAAATATACGTCGTCGAGCGGCGGCAAAGAGCACGACTCGCAAGTCTCACCTTAGCAATCTTGTATCATATAACGATTCTTCTCGAGTGGTTCTCCGTAGCAAAATGACAGAGTCAAGAGGAAATATGTACGGGAGCCGAAGTGCGGCAGGCATAATAACAATCGCTTGAGGATTCACCAGCGAAAAAAATTAACCATTTGTTTTTACCGCGTCGAATTACGCTCGTCTCGGTGGAGAAGTTTTTAGCCAGGATTTTTTTTAGTGCCTCTTTTAGCTTGGAACTGTAGGAAATTTTAAGCGAGTGCGGAATCAGTCGTGAAGATGATAAATGAACAAGCTTGATTTTGGCTCGGGGATCAAGTTATACGTAATTGCAATTATTTCTCTCGAAACGAGCTTTTACGTGTTTTACCTTATACTTTCGGGCCGCGCACCGAGAGACCAGCAAAATTTTTAAGCCGTCAACGACACGTCGATACTCAATTTGCCCGTTTTCGCAGAGCACCATCGCGAACGATAATGCGTAAACTACACAACGTCAGATAAACACTTTTTTTAGGCTGTAGCATGCTAGGCGTATTTATTACGAGGGACCCCTCCAGTGTATTATTGAATAAAGGAGAAAGTTTTAGTGAGCCGATTTGTCAGGAACAAGTAGATACGTCATGGCGATACTTTGTACACGTTCATTTAATGATACACAAGTGCATACGTACACACGCGTTAGCGATCGACTGTCTCGCAAACCAAATAACGACTGATTTCGGAAGGATGAGAAAGAAAAGATGTAACACTCTTAGTTCGTAAGAAGGAAACTGCCTAACGGCGCCGATCCGGGTATTTAAGTTTCTTAGTATTAATGTCGTCGACGGCATCTCTCAAACGGTTCTCTTTTTTTTCTTATGTTATTTTAAAAGTATGAGATTAAAATCTTCATTTGGTTTATCAACGCATACTTCAGTGTTTTCTTCCTAACTCTACTGAACCGCTACTTGCGGGGAGCGGTCTCAGCGTGCGCGCAAAGCTTCACAGGCTTCACTACGGATACGTCCAGCGGAATACCGTCGATTTTTGTCACGATTATAGCTATTGCGGTGAAGATAACGTTCCCCTTGTGGATATATTTACTTCGGGCAAAGAAAATCGAATCCTATGAAGCAATAAATTCTTATCTCGTCCCGTTTCCGATCTCTACATTCTCCAAAATACATCGCGGCAGTCGATACTAATATAATAATACCTGGAACAGAAAACAATAGAACTCCTTGAGTAAATCGTAGGAGGCAGAGCTAGGATTCACAATCCAGTGTTCAGTATTCGTGTATAAAGTAAGAAACGCAGTAATTTTTTAAAATGACCTATGATGTTTTTTAAATACTTTACTGTCGGTAGAGATAATCTCGATGTGTTCTAACTTGGTCTAAAATATTTACCGTGTCTCGTTACTCATGCGGGCCGACTTGTCACGATTTGTTGAATTGATCGTTGCAAGGAAATATATCGCACTGCAGTCGCACTAGACAATAGTGAGTTAAGAAGATTAATATAACGCGTATATCGCACGCCACACGACTTTATCTCTCTTGAAGATTTTATTCCCCGAATACCCGTTCCTGTGTAAGCATAAAATCCTCGTGGACTCGCGAGTTGACGATCATTAACCACGTGTACGCTCGATTTTGTAAGCGGGTAGAGAGAAATTTTAATTATATCTCGTCGAGGGAAGTTACTCTTCGGTCTTGTGGCTTAGAGATAAATTAACAAAATAATAATAATAATGCGCGGATAGATGAGAGTAACACTGACATCTCTGTGTTGACACAAGATTCACGATTTTTTATATAAATATATAAAATACTCATAGCGCGAAGAGTTTCAGATTACTGTTGTATCAAAGGAGTAAATAAGATAGTTACGCATGCCGCCGAGGGTATGCTCTAATTTAATTCAGCGTATTGATCGGAAGCTGTGACCGCATCATATTAGAGAGTCATGCTTCACTTGTCGAAGGAATTCGTTTCTCGCTACATATCCGACGTTTTTCGATGGTTGCTAAATATATGTCGCCTTGATTGACAAACGTCTACGAGGCAGTTCGCGACTGCTATAGCTCAGGCATACGTGTATCTCCCCATCGTTGAAATTTATAATTTAGCTTTCCTTTAAGACCACGAGAAGGTATCACGCGTTTCACACCTCGAATATATAGTATTTTTTAACAAGTAGAAACGCGGTGTAGGGAGAGATGAGGCTTAGTGATCGAAAGATGTTGATATACTTCTTATTTTTTTATAATCGTATAATTTATGCGGAAGGGAGACGAGTAAATCAAACATACGACACGTACTCCCCGTTCCACCCCTACTATATGTCGTAATCAATAGTCGACCTCTGAACTATTCCGATTCGATGTGCACAGAACATTTTTGGATACGTACGAGAGGTTTCACGTTGTTGCTTTATGAATGAAATAAATCAGATTGGAAAACGAACATTCCGTTACATTCCTCATCCCGATCAGTACACCTCGTCAAGACAAAAGAATAAGGCGTGCGAGATTTAATACATGTTTTTACGCTTCGTACGTAGCAAAACGCTGCGCATATACATTGAATATCTTCGCGATCGATACTCAATTATGCCAGTCATATCTGGCTCGACGTCGAGGCGGCGAGGAATTCGAATCGCAGGGATTCGGGATGGGTCATCGAATCGCGTAACCGCAAAACGAGTACAACAGTATAGATACACAGGTAGGTATTACTTTTATTTCGTACTTGGTAGAGCTGCACAAAGACAACGATTACCAGAAATGCATGCGTAGACAGCACGGGTGAAGGAGGCGCGTAAACGTGTCCGATCGGATAATTTCTTTACATGCCGAACGACATACATATACAGCTGATCGCGAAGAATTTACCCTAAGAAATCTCCGGGCGTCCCGTGGACGCGCGCTGTCCCGCTAGGTCTAAAAAATCACGCCGGTGACGGGAAATCGGTACACAGAGCGCTCGATCAATCGGTGCTGGGACGTCCCAATAAACACATGGTATAATATATTAACGATGATGTATTAAATGTTCGTTAAACGCAGTTTGTATAAAAGTTGGTGAACGATTACATCACTCTCATATTACTTTGCGTTTAATATACCATTATGTGTTTGTTGGAGTGTCTGAACATTTCATTCTTTTTCACGTGGCAACAGAGTGCACACCTTGTATACGCATACCCGTTCGACTAAACCAACCGTTTACGCTAATTTTTCATTAGGAGCCTAATCTCTTACCGTGTAACATGTCACATATAACACAAAGACTTGCTATCTTTTCACTACATCATGTACGTACATACATACATACATACATATCTATGTACGTACGTACGTACAAATATCGTTCTGTACATAAAATGTCTTTTTCACCATAAAGAAGAGAGGAGAACGTGCGAAATAAAATGTACTACATGCCACGCCTGGGCTAAGGCGCGTCGACTCCGTATAGTCTTACGATAACTACGTCCTATTTTCTCGCAGAGCTGGCGGCTGTACAGAGATAGAGGCTCGTGTGCCTACGTCGTCGCTGATAGTCGCGAACACGATGCAGCCATATGAGCGTCTCGGGGAAATCGCGCGAGGGGGGGGGGGGAAGGGAAAAAGAGAACCCGCGGTTACATTTTCTCTAACGGTACGTAACGTGGAATGGATTCCGAAGAGAGACGCGCTCTCGTTACGGCTAACAAGATCTAATATATTTACAGTCACTGACGTGCGGAATATATCGCGAGCCCGTTTCCAAATCGCACCTTCACACTTCAATCGCTCATCTATTTATTCTTCACGGCCTTTACATTAATAGACGGCTTTTCTATAAAAGGAACCGAGCGCTTCTGTGTCAGGATGCAAGTGGACGTTTCTGGAGCACGTCTTCATTTAAAAATGGCATGTAAAGAAAATAAATAACGCGATCGTCAATGGATTAGTAAGAAGGATGTAAGTATATTATACGCGTTAATGTGTTAAAAATGTAACAGGAACAAATTCAAAAACGAACGCGGCACTCTTTACACGTGTTGTCGCAGACACGCTCGGTTCTTTCTGTGTATTGTATCAAGGCACGAGGACTTTCCTCTCCAAAGTAGCTTAATTACTCAAAACTCGATTCATATCGCACGACTGTAATCATTGGGCAAATAAGACTCGATATCAGGCAATTCCGTCTGACGTTAATACGTAGCGTAATACATACATGTACTAGAGCATGTGACATTGCAAATACAGAACTGTACATTTATTTTACATATGAACAATTGAGAGGGATTCTTGTACAATTTCTTTTCTCGCGAGATGTGAAAACTTCTATGCACTTTCCGATAACATGTTTCACGTTTCTGCTATTATACATTGTAAAAATTGCATATCTCTCTCTAATGTCGCTTACAACTACGCAATATAAAAGGCAGCCAAGGCACAAACTTGGGTGGTGCGCAACAAAGTATAGTATTCCGTCAAGTCTGAAGTTGAATTCTCGCGTATCTCAAAAGGAAGTGGGCCTCACTTCGAAGATCTAAAAGGCTTAGGCAAGATTGTTTTGTAAACGGGCTCCGCGGCTAATCTAGTATGATTTAGTTAGCAAGGAAACGAAGACGTTGGTGATAACGTTAAATATAAGCTACAAGTATAATCTTGTGTATAAGAAGCTATCTATATACACGTTACATTTTACAGTAATGCATCGTGCTCATTTCTAATATGACAGGGCTCAACGTGCCGAAAAGATTTCGTAATGTCATTCTAATAAATTTACTATCCAAGTTTCATCGGCGCGGATTATAATCGCTATAAGAGACCTTCTAATTCGTGCGCATTTCTCGATGAAAATCCCAGGCAAACTCAGATCACATCTTGCAGAAAGGAACCAATTCGTTGAAAGATTCAGAAATAACCGTAAACACGTACGGCATCTTCTTCCTACTTACAGTTTTATCTTCTAATATAGAATACTGATCGGTTCCTTCGTACAAAATTCGATCAGATTGATCGCCATTGTATTAAACAATTTTTTTTTTAGAACGGGCTGAAAGTATCTTACATTTTATCCTCTTTTTTTTGTATTTGATTATTGTCTCCATCACTTGTGCAATTAGCGCAATTGTACCACATTATGCAATGTCGAATAATTCTGTCGACTTTTACGTTTGTACCCATCCTGTTCCAATTGTATATCTAATTATATAAATTACATCTTAGTCTTCCCTTATCACTTAATTAAGCATATCGCTTATCTTCTACTACCCTTTTTATCTATTGTGGAAAAATTCTAACGCTGTTAGCCAAATAAGTAGCCTTGTTCCCCTTCGTACTTTCTTTTGTTTATCACCAAATCGCAAATTTGCCAAATTGAATAGCAAAGAATCACAGCTAGGCACACATCGGCAAAACTAGTGACAGCAAATGGCAGTGAAACAAGATGGTATTGTCTATAATTAGGCACTGTTAATATCTGACGGTTTTAAGACACTCTGTATAGAATCGGTGTACTTTCGAGTTACTCGATTGAAGATCGTGGAAACGTGATCAGATACAATGAAAGAATTGCGTTTCTCTGATGAAATATCACAGTGCGTAAATTAAACATATTATGCGAATATTTCATTCTTTTTGGCACCTTTCGTAATGTAAAAAAGTAACAAACGTAATATCAAGCTCAGCTCCGATCAATTGGTAAAACGTAACTTTTTAGTCAAGCAATGTATAAACTTACTAATAGATGACTTTTCATTGTACACGTACACATACACATACACGCATGCCTATACGTGTGTACGACAATTTCCGTACGGAAATATATACAGCACATAAAATTTCACATATTTATAACACGTAAAACTTATCTAACCGTGTATCGTTCTTAAGAAAATACGGAAAGCGTGTTGCACAATACAATAATCGAGAGGAGTACAATGCAATGTAATGTACATAGAGATGGAGCAAACCATAGATCTTTCTCTAGATTAGCGAGTTGTTTCAACATATCATCGGACGCAGTTAACTTTTCCGAGAGTCAACGTGAGATCAACGTCCAATGTCTTACATTGAAATATTAGATCGCATCGTTCATCAATAAAAGCCCGCGCTATTATTATAACATTAACGATAAATTTGAGTAGATCTACATTGACATTACTGACGTAAATGTACTTTAAGCACACATGTAACTTAACAGGCATAACCGTCAGATTATGCTTACCTTACACGACAGAAGGTATATCTTTTTTTTCTCTCGTCTCCCATAATTCGGAGCTTAGATAAGCTTACTTTCTTCTTTGCCAAGCAATTGTAATTATACACTTTCTTTTTATCATCACAATAAATTTTAAAATTGTCTAAAGCATCAATTAAAAAGATTCTGTTTGTAGTACAGCATTGACAAATACCTCTACAATAAGTCTCCATATAAAATAAAGTATTAGGCTGATGCATAGATTTGAAAAATATTTCTTTTTTTATACACACACCATTAGTGTATCTCTCTATACATATATATTTGTATATAATCCTGTCTCTATGTAACAGCCAAAGAGTTTTACAGCGCATAGGTGCGTGTACATCTCGCGATTACGATAACTTTTGGAGATCATCGTTTAACATCTTTTTCTTATGTAACTCCTCGTAAGCTTTTATGATTTCTTTCAAACATTACATCTCACGTTCCCTTTATTATCATTTTTAATAAGATATTATTTTAATGACATAATGTAGGGCAACTTACTGTAATTGTATTTCGTCTGTGCACAGTCTCCGTAACTCTCGCATGTGTGGCAAATACAGCCAATGTATATATACGTAAACTCTTAAAAGTGCGTCGAGATTAATCGTTCTTCTTTGTTAAAAGAAATTTCTGTGATGCGTGCATGTTACTTATGACACAGAACTTATGGCATTGTGAGGCGGACCCATCTGCGTCAACACTTTGTCCAGCCATTGCAAGGGCCCATGTAAATGTGCTTCGATCCAACAGGGAGTCGATGTAACATCCTGCCTATGGTACTCCGCGCCCCACCCCTTCACGAAAGACATTCTGTAAGAAACGAAAATAATAAACGTAGCTACTAACATTTTTTGGTTGTGTCAAGACGTCGCGAGTTAATTACCTAATCGTACACATTTTCGTTAGCTCGTAAACAGCTTCGAAACCATGGTTTACACTTTGCGACAGAAGCTGGGCAAATTCCTGATTGTTGAATATCTTGAGCGAGCATCCCGGTGGAATTTTACAAACTGTACTGGGATGAAAGCCGTGATGGTGGTTGCAATTTCTAGATTGCACAAAAATCGCAGAGTCCGAGAGGCATTCAGCGTAAACTTCTCCCCCGACGTAGTACAGATGCACCCCCTTGCCAATGTGCCGCCTCGTATTCTCGATAGTGGAATTTCGATTTACATTGGACAGCTGCCCGAGGCAGAAGCGATCCGAGTTGTTGCTCGGGTTTGTAAAGCCGTCGATGATGACGGAGTGCGAGTGACAGTGGAACACCTCGCCCACCCGACAATTCAGCTCGTAATAGGCGATCGAGGCCCAGTAAGGTGGCTCTTGGTAACACACAGGTGTGGCCGCTTCAATCGGCGTGCTCGTGTCCATCGGAACCGAGTCCGACGACGTGGTCTGCCCAGTCTGAGAGCCGTCCTCGGGCGGAGAATACGCGGGTGGCGGCGTCTCCGGCAATCCATTGGTCCCGTACGGGCTCTGAGGATTCGGCAGGGTCGTGCTCCCGGGACTGGGCACAGAACCGACCGAGGACATGGGCGACGTCGGATTCACGCCACCGGTAGAGCCGGCGTTGAAACCGCTGGACGAGTAGGACACGTTGTGCGGCATGCTTGGGTCGGCCAGCTGCTGAAACGGCAGCAGAGAATGGCCGGGAGCGAATTCCGAGTGCCTAGGAACCAACACCGGTGGCAGTACCGGGCTCTCCACCCTCTTGTAGTGATAGGGATTGATGCAGACCTCCTTCTGCTTGGCGGAGAACGGATATTGACACAGATCCAGAGGTTTCAGTTCGTGATGCGACTGGAGGTCCGGCCATCGCCACACCCTGCAGTATATCACGTGGGGCAGACCCTTGCGATGCGAGACCTGCAATCTGCCGTCCAAGCTTCTAGGAATAGTCACGCATTTACTCGGCGTCCCGGGGCAACTCAGCGCCCGTTCCAGCTCCTCGATCATGCCCTTGCGCTTCTTCAGCTTCTTCACCAACGAGTCCACCGCTTTCTCAGCCCATTTTTCCTCCTCGTCTCCCTGCTTCCAGCCGAGCAGCTTCTTCACAGCGGGACTGGTGAACGTGAATAAACTGTTTAACGAAGACATTGGTCCGGAACTTGAGGTTCCCTCTTCATCATCCATATTGACAAGCAATGTAACGTTTAAGAGTAATGCGTGTGCATTATATCCTTGTCCACGTCTACAACGAGTCTGCGTCAGCGATCTGCAATCACAGTGGCAACATTTCTCCAATTTACCACAGTCTGAAACGATTCTATCTTACATACAATTGACTTTGTAAGTTCACTGGTTATTCTTCACTCAAATTCTCGAAAGAGATGAAACTTCCGTTTGAGATTTCACATCTCAGATAACAAATTGGGTACACGTGCTGTTTAAAAAGTATCACGTTTACTAAAAAAAATTTTTTTATTGCATACACATTAATTTGTACATTTTAATACATTTGTTAATTTGTGTGCCGTTCAATTGACTAGAATCTTTTTAACAGCTATCAACTGTTTTTTTGTTCTTACAAAAGCAGTTCTCTCTTGTGCACAGTGCCGGACAAAGCGCGAATTCCTCCGTCACCAATCCGAATTTTGCGATGCTATTTTTACAGGAATGCGAGTTTTGGCACGTCTCCTCCCACCACGTCAACTCGGTGACAAAGACCGAAATCCCATAAACATTGCAACTTACTTTCGAGCGGGGTACAAGCGCGAGTTCCGACGGAACGCCTCGCATGCATTCGATTACTTATTTGGCCATCGTTGCAAATTACAGACATACGATCTATCCAATTGGAACGTTAAACCGATATTTATCGACCCCGAAGCGTAACGCACGAAACCCACATTCACACCGCGTCCCAAGCGAGAGCTCCCGCCTCTCGCGATATTTATTCGGCAACACAGCTCGTCGATGAATTTAGTTTTTCCGGCGCGGAGTACGCGTTTTCAAACGGGCAAGGTGGTCCAACGGGTGTCATCATCGCGCGCGCGGTTAACCGCGCCACGAGCGAGCGCTTCCAACGTACCGTCGCAGCGAGGAGGGAAAAAGAAGGAAAGCGCGAGAGAGAGAGAGAGAGAGAGAGAGAGAGAGAGAGAGAGAGAGAGAGAGAGAGAGAGAGAGGAGAGAGAGGAGAGGGGGGGGGGGGGGGGAGGAGAGAGAGAGAGAGAGAGAGAGAGAGAG
>NW_011967202.1:1139985-1155819 GCF_000949405.1 Vollenhovia emeryi
AGAGAGAGAGAGAGAGAGAGAGAGAGAGAGAAAGAAAGAAAGAGAGAAAAGGAGCAAGAGAGGGGGGAGGGGAGGGGAGAGAGACAGAGAGACAGAGAGAGAAGAACCTGACGCGCCGGAAGCGCACAGCCGAGGCTACACCCTTCCCCGAATCGGCAGGCGGGAGCTCGCCGATACACGGCGCGACGCAAACGCCAACGTCTTGCTCACTTACGCGCAACTCCCTGGCGATTCAGCATTTGTTTTTACCACAGCCTCCCACTCTCACCGCCTATCGTCCATCGACGCCACGCTCTCGCCATTACGGATCTCTCGCGCAGAGCGCAAAAAGCGCCCGCGGGGTTATCGATTGCGCCGTTCGACTGCCCGGGGCGGCTGGCCAGTCGTGCGCGCGGGGCACGCCGACGGCGATTCCGCGAAACGTCGGCGACGTCCGAGATCGATCCCGAATCAATCTCGCGCCGCGGCGAAACATCGTCGTCCCGCGTCGCCGCGCCCGCGATCTCTCCCCGTTGCCATTCCGGGACGAATATCGCACGGCCGACCGCCAGCGGCGGTGGCAGGGCAGAAAACGCGGCAACGATTCCCCGAATCCCGAATGGCGGATTACCGAGGCTCCCCGCGCGCACTTGGTACCGCGCTCCGCGAACTCGACAGCACTCCGCTCCGCTCTACGCGCGCGCACACACACGTCTATCACGATACGCGACGACACTTGCGCCGTGCGCGACGACGAGCCGACGAATGTTTACTTGGAAGATCGCGCGCCGAGAGGGTACATACGCTTATGGCCGTTCGCAACGTCGCGTCTCAACCGCCATGTTTGTCCACTAGAGAGCGTGCGAGCCAATCGCGGCTCTGATGTGCGTCGACTGGAAATCGCGAAAAGAAATGTGACCCGAACTGCCCGTTGAACATCAATTTCGCGAAAGGACGTGTCACGGCTGCGCGATTACAGTACGCGTAAAAACAAAGCGGGGGGTTCACGACTTTATATAAAAAACGAAGAGAAATTAAAAATACCAGCATGTGAAGCCTAACCACAATTACTTATAAAGCGATATTTTTAATTTCTCTTCGTTTTTTTATATAAAGTCGTGAACCCCCCGCTTTGTTTTTACGCGTACTGTAATCGCGTGGAAGAATTTTGTAATTTTATAAAGCCAAATTCAAATTGCTCACGATTAAAAAATTGAAAATTTCAAATACCAATATCTCATTAGACTTTTGACCCGAGTGTTTCAAGTATAAAAACGTTCTGCTATGCGGTCCGTAACTTATCCTGGTATTATTTTAGGCGTAAAAACTAATAAAAAGATTCAGCAGCGCAAAAACTATATTCGAATGTGTCGGTAAAACAGATTACTTTAGCATCCTATTGGCCAATTCTGTCAGACACATAAGAATTGACCAATCAGAGTCGACTATTCTTACGACTACGACTTTACGACTTCTATGTAGACGGGGCTTAATTACTTAACGCGGGGAGCACACATTTTTGCATAAGTGCATAAGCATATGCATAACGAATTTGATTGGTCTATAAGCAAATGCGCAAGGAAATGGACCAATCAAATTCGTTATGCATATGCTTATGTCATAGAACTTAGGGCCATCGCACACAAAATTGCACAGTTAAGGCCTTCACACATAAAATTCCGTAAGGACGTAAAACGTAAGCATAAGAAAATCGACCAATCACAGTCGAGAACGTAAGGCAATGACGCAAGCAGTAGCAAATCCAACCTGTTGATTTTCTTACGCTTACGTTTTACGTCCTTACGGAATTTTATGTGTGAAGGCCTTTACATATGCATAGCAGAAGAACCGTTTAAACCAACGAGCATCGAGCATTGAATCGTCATATTGATTTACATAACATGCTCATTATACGGCTCTGTGTTTGGTTGAAAACACATTAACCCCTGGTCCACAATCTTGCTTTAAATGAGCTGTAAACCTTAAGCCGTAAAAAATTAACCAATCACAGACATTTATTCCCCTCACTCTCATCTGTGATTGGTTAATTTCTTACGGCTTAAGGCTTACAGCTTACTTAAGTCCCAGTCTACAATAGAGATTTAAGCCCTAAGCCTTAAGAAATTGACTAATCACAGTCGCGCATTCTTCTCATACTTGACCGTGATTGGCCAATTTCTTAAAGCTTAGGGCTTAAATCATCTATTGTAGACTGGGACTTAAGCATGATTGTGGACTAGGGGTTAGGTTTCTCTCTGGTATTAGCAAATCATAGCATGGACACGAACCATGTACCGAGCGTAACAAACGTAGTCGACGTCTACTTTCTCAGGGGGCAACATTTTTCTTTGAAGCTTGTTAGCCGCTTTAGGTTTCTATATTACTGATACTATTTGTAAATATTTCAATAATTGCACCCTTGAAAGAGATAAAAATTATAGAAAATATATTCCGTCCGTAACAGCGATCCACACGCAATATCAAATTTTCGAATCTTGTCGAAAAAATATTAGTCTTATATGTGAACACATATGGCAGAGCCTACTTATTTTATTAGTCTCCTTACAATTTCAGTTCGATAATATGATAAATGTCTTTGTAATCGGGAAGAGATTAATTCACTTTCGTTATAAATTAAAATATATCATAGTAGTAAGTTCACAATTTACTATCACATTTATTATATACACTATAAATATAAATTAATTTATTCTGAGTAGAGGATGGAAGAGAGATTCGTATTTACATGGACACACGATAAAATTGGCAGCTCATAAATAACAATACATTTGGATCACACATCAACAGGCACAGGACAACGCCTCAGTTCTGATACCGCGGATAAATCTAATTTTAAGTTGTTAATATTATCATTCGGTATCTCGACCTTTAAGTCATGTATGTTATTTAAGCTTAAAATTCAACTTTCATCAAAAAATTGCAGTTATGAAACAATTAATAATAACAATTAATAACAAATTAAAGTAACGTTAATGTTCTTTGGTCTCAAAAATACTTCAGACGCTACGTGAAATCAGTTATCAATCGTTTTCTAATATTTCATTGTCATTATCCTCCAGGATAATCGTATTGTGCCTTTCTGTAAACAATGTCTCTTGACTCAGTGCAGGAACTTGTCGGGAAAATTCGCTGGTCGCCCATAGGAACAAATCCAAGGTCTGCTCCGTGCACTCCGCTATGAATCTCACAAACGGACGAACATCTCCAGCGTTGGCCACTTGCAAATACTCGTAATACTTGTGGCGATGCTGTTTATGGATAATGACAGGCGGATATCCAGCCTGCATGAGTATCATGTTCATAAGCAAGCGGGACGTTCTGCCGTTTCCATCGGTGAACGGATGTATGTGTACTAGTTTATAATGCGCGAGAGCCGCGTACCTGAAAGGGAAACTTTTCCGATTAATACTCCCTGCTGGATCCTTTCGCAAAATCTCAAATAGAGATACCCATAGGATAAGTATGACCTCCACTCACCTTACTGGATGCAACCTGATGGCTTGTCTGCTGTTCAGCCACAATACAAACTCCTCCATCAGGTAATGAATGTCGCCGGGGCCTGGAGGTATATGACCACCAACGTACACTTGAGTCCTTCGAAATTGACCGCCCTCGACGGGATCTACGTGTCCCAGCACACGCCTATGTATCTCCAGTATATCTTTTGTAGAAATGGACCCTACCCTGAAATAGATTTACATGGATAGTAACTGACCAAAAATTTATCAACACCGGAAACATTTTTGTGCAAAGTCACTGCGCCGTAAAGACCTACCTATTGACCAAGGTCGCATTGATATACTTCATGGCAGCGTCTAACCCGAGGATCTCGTTGTGCTCGTCGACACTCTTCCCGGACACTGCGATGCGCGTTTCGACTATAGCTCTCGTCTGTGCCAGGTTCATGGTGTTTCCCTCAATCCCAACTGTATGATAGATATGTTGAAAGTAAGCCTCCTTTTTAGCGCGTATCAATGCGGCATTGTTATCAGGTATGTTGGACAGCGTGTTCCTCTTCTCGTCGATGCGTCTAAGCACTGCTGTATCATGTTCATCGACCACTCGAGCCGTCCTCTGGCTGTTCATTAAAGCGCCTTCGTGATTCGGCTCGTAGGTCAAGGCGCGCACGTAAAATTCGTTGGCCTTGATCACGTTGTTCTGCGTGTGCTCCAAAAATTCCCCGTAGTTGTTCAAGACGTCCGGATGGCAGGGCGCCAGTGCAACCGCGTGTTGAAACAATTTCACAGCCTTCTCTTGCTTCCCAGATAGTTTCATGTCCAGAGCCAAGTGCAGAGATGCCAGGGCCTCCGCTGTCGACGCCGCGCTACACCGAACCTTGTCAAGCTCGGTGTTGCTCGGCGAAATGGTTAGCGTGTGATCATCGTAGACGTCCAGAACGCTCTCCGAGGAAAGTGGCACGAACACGGAACGGCCTTGATGAAGCTCCCGTTCTGGAAGACAACGTGGCAGCATGACATGGCGCGTCGGGACTTCAACCGACCTGTTCAAGTCGCAACTTGCGAGCGATGCACCGCGTGGTACGAGCCGCATCTCAATCCTGACAGCGGACTGTCCTAGTAGCACAGTGCGTCGGCTAAACACGGCGCCCAATATTTACCCAATGTCTGGCCCACGCACCGCGCTACTCGGGCGAGATACGGTACGCGGTGAAGCGCGCGCAGTCGCCTCGGGCTCACCCGCGGAATCGGCGTCTATGTATCCCGACAGCAACGTACTGATGACAGCGATCGTGATCCCGAGGACGATGGCGAGTGGCACGAGGAGCCTCGGTGTCATATCGCACGTGGAGGCCGCGGCATCCCCGCGCTTCGCGTTCACGTACGGTGCCTCGGCATGACGCACGAAGTAGCCGTAAACGCACGCCGGCAGCATCCTTCCTCGTGGCGGTTCCCGTCGACCCGTGTCTCGTTGCGGTTCGTGGCGGAGCGTGGCATGCTTGTCAGTGGTGTCGTTCGTTTCGCACGCGCGACCATGTGACGTAGCGCGACCGTGCGCTCATCTCCCTCGCCGCGACGACGACGACGACGACGCCAGCCGAACGCGACGCGTCCATGTGGTTCGCCCCGATTGGCCGGCGCTCGGCGCGGCGCGCGCGCGCCCTCGCGGGCCGCGCGCGCATCGCTGGTTCGTCCGTTCCGCCGTTCCGCCGTGCCGCAAGTCCATCCGTTCTCAGATGTCGCGATGCCCTTGGTAAGTTTCACGTTAAACGCTCGTGCGATGTGCGCTCGAGATCCGCGAGGCGATACACCGTCTCGACTTCTCGCGCCGATGATTCTCGCTCGTTCGTAGGTGAATCGGAACGTCGACCGGCAACGCCAAGCATCATCTCGTCCCGTTCCGGCGGTTCCTTCACCGTCCATTCCTCCGAGTTTGAAACTCGGCCGCTTCGGAGTTCTTGGCGCGTTCCCGCGCTCGTCCAGCGTCTCTTCCCGACCTAGAATCTCCGTCCGGAGTGTAAGTACACGCGCAGGTATATCGAGTCCGAAACGCGGTAGTTATTTATGACCGAAGCGCGCTTAAAATCCATGCCCCGGCTCTTCGCAGGCTCGAGCGCGACTTCGCAAGGGGGAGGCCGCGGACTTGGCGCAGCCGCTCAACATGGCCGCCGATACTTCGGCCCCGAGAAACGCGGGGCGTCGGTCGGTTTTGTTGGGCCAATCTCAGGTACTAATCGCCCGTATTGCAGCGGACAAGCGATCAGGATGCATCCAGCAAGGTGAAATTCACATTTATTCTATACATATTTTCCTGCGCTATTTCTATTTGAAATTTTGTCAACAAACTCGGCGGAGCACGTTAATCGGGAAAATTTCCTTCTTTTACAGGTACGCGGCTCTTGCACGTTACAAACCGAAGTACGTGCATCCGATATATAATTGTCCATGGTTGATATTACATGAGAATATAATATTATGTTATTATATTACATGAGAGTAGCCCTTGATTGGGTTAGGCGGTTTCTCCAAGAGAAACTTTAATTTACTTTAACTCATCCTTCGTCTCTTTCCAACTGTCCCCCCCCCCTCCAGCTTTGTCCCTTAAAAAGGAACAAAGAATGAGTTAAGTGACGTTGAAGAAACGCTGGCCTTAGAGATTTTTATCAGTGAAGCCAACGGCACACGATACTATTTCTCCCACTGGATTGCTTACGAGAATCAATGCAGAGTTTAAAGCCAACGGCACACGATACTATTTTCCCTACTGGATTGCTTATGAGAGCTAATCGAGATTCAGTCTTAAGTCATCTGATCTAAAACTCTGCATCCTCATTGGTTCTCGTAAGCAATCCAGTGAGAAAAATTGTATTGTGTGCCGTTGGCTTTAAGGCTAAACCCTGAGTGGCTAAGCAATCCAGTAGGAAAAATATTATCGTGTGACGTTGGCTTCAAGCGAGAGATCCACAACAATAATGTTGCGTCCATCTGAGTCCACTTGAATTTTATTAGAGACTTCCGCACGATAAACAATACAAAGCAGCTTCGAGACTAAAAATAACTATTCAAAATTATTCGTTGAGCAAGTCTCTCGAATTTGCAGCGACTGAGATTGCTCAATTGACAGGGAACACGTCCGAAAAATTTAACGCGATTAACATTCGAATCTCGACAGACATTTTCGCGGGAAAGCGAGAACGTCGCCATATTTCACGCTTCGTGAGACCTAAAGATGCTTCTGCCAGCTTCACGTCTCTCGTCTGATTCTCGCACTTCCGATGCGACATCGCCAGGGCGGAGCAAGTATCTTTTTGTGAAAGCTCTCCTGAAAAATATAAGCGCTTCGCTTAAATATCGAAATTCGGACTAATCGTAATTGCGCTGTCAGCATTATTTTTTCTGTGAGCGACGTAACTGGGCATTAAAGAAATAATTTTACACTTCGGTTTCTTGGTTCCGGGATTTTTACTTGAAAATTTGGAGTCTTACCTTGATTCGCGAAGCAGGCACGCTTTCGCTGCTGACGCGCGAGTGGGTTTGCAAAGTCGAAGAGCTCGGGATCATATCGCAATCTGCTTTACCGATCTTAAAGATGCTGCGGCTCTTTTCCATTTTTTTGGCAACATTACAGGATGTAGAATTTCTCGACTTCCATGTCTCGTCTCTGTTCACAACGGTGGCAATTAATATAAGATAATTATAAATCCAATATGCGTAAATACATGTCTATTTTTACCAGTGCGGGTTAACTTTAATCTCGGTTTGTTCAAAATTTCGTTGATTATTGAGGTTTATCCGTTTCCTTCAGTTATACACTAGAGTTCAGAGTTTATTCATACTTATAGTCATTTCAACTGCCAAAAACTTAAATTGTTCAGTAAAGAATGCTGCTCTGTAGTTGCAAAGATTTAGTTTCCTTTTCATTCTCACAGCCAAGATTGATCCTTGCGAAAGCTTTATCACGGAATTTCATACACGGTTTAACTTGTCTTTTTATCTTATTCTAGTTCTGAGACTTAGACAAAGATAAAAATAAATTACTAAGATTAAAGTTAATCCACATTGGTGGAAATAGACATAAGTCATAGAATTTTAGTTCTATATTCCTTTTCTCTTCAATAAATAATTTAATTTAATCTCAAAAAATTCAAAATTCGAAGGTGAAAGAAAGAAGGAAAAAAATTGAAGTATTATCACACGTGCACCTGCATCTTGGGCTTACAGTTAAACTGTATAGTCCTTATATGTATAAACGAACAAATTAATTTTATTTATTACACAATTAATACACTGACAAAGAAATCTTAATTAAAAAAAATATTACTTTACTTAAGAAAATGATTCATTAGGTGGCTCCTAATAGCTTATTAACTTAAAGTTAAAAAATAATAAACAAATTAAAACATGCACTTCTTTAATTTAAGTATTTACTAAATATCAAACAGTAGACAATTTTAAATTAAAAAAATTTTACTTTAATTCTATAAAATGTTTACTAAGATATAAGTTTTACAGCGAAGAAAATTGGATTTTTTATTTGACAAGAACAATGATTTTATTTAATAAATAGTATTCTCTATCTCATGAAATCTTTAGTCGAATGTAGAAAATGTAATGATTTAAATTAATTTACTTAATATAATACACAGATTTACTTGAAATTTGATATTTTTATTTAAATAGAATAAATATTTACTTTAGTAAAAAAAGTAATTTTAAGTAAATCTATTTACTTAGTTAAAAAAAAATTTTTGTCAGTGTATAAATTTATCGTATACAAAAGTACAATTCTGTTTTAACGTTCTATCGAGTGGCACCTGTACGATCGTCGATCTGAAATCTTATCGCCCTGATTTTGTGTAATTTGCGATTCATGGCACTGCTGGGGCGATAAGAACGTCTTCGTGGTATCGAAACGAGTCCTCTGGAAAGACAAGAAATTAACAGTGACTAAGGGCTTCCGTGCGATCGACGTGATCGTAATCGCCGGGATCGGCGATGTGGGGCAAAAGGAAGTCGAATTTTACGTAATTTCTCCGTTCCTCGGAAGAGCGATTTTCGTTTCCGGAACGGCATCGCCAGTTCCACATCGCGGAACCGTGTAATGAGGATTTCTTGACCGATCGATCTTGCACCTGGCCGCGTCGCATGACAATTATGCGATCGGCATTGTCAGGGTGCCCGGATGTACCGTTTCGCAAATTATCTTTCGTCGTTCTGTATCAATACAGTAAAGGAATCTTGCTGGACAGTTTCGCACAAATATGTTGTATACGTAAAGGACACTGTTTCTTTATATATAGAAGAAATTAGTTTTTTCATCAATAAGATATGCAAGATGCTTCAATTGCACAATTTAAAATACAATAAAATATTACAATGTACGGAATAATAAAGTAAATAAGATTACTCGTTTACTAAAAACACTTGCAATCAGGACTTTGCTAACTTTTATCTAGCTATACCGTATATTATGCTGGATTTTATTTTTATTTTTCTAAAAGAGATATCGATTATGCACGGCAATAGCTTACATAATTATGTTTTATGTAATTTTATGTGTTAATTGTCACCTGATAGCCATGGTCGACGATGAAACGCCTTCGGTTCGACACGTGGAATTTCGAAGAAGCCGCGGCGCTAGCCGATAAGCAGCTGCGGCTGCTTGATGCAATTTGTGCTCTCTGATAAAAATAAAAGACACACGTTCGGAATATGAATAAATTATGAGCGCGAAAGGACTTCCTCGTAAAATGTCTTCTCCCTTAATTGGCGTACTTACTTAATATTATACATGCCGCCAATTTCTCCGTACTTTCGTCTCATTATTTCAGCCTCGACAGCAGCCGTGGTTGTTCGCATTGCCGTCGCGATCTCGTGCACTATCTATAATAATCAGCGATGCAATCACCTTGCACGAGTATTTCGTATGGCGTTACTAATTGGCGCATATTTTAAAGCCGACCAAAAAACCGCAGAATAAATGCGGCAGTAAAATTGAAAATTCAGTGCATAATAACGCAGAGTGCACAGCCGGTGTGAAAATAAGAGGGTTTGTTAAATTAAAAAAATTTTACCGCGAAATAATAAAAGCACGGATTTGTTGAAACTGAAAAATTTATCGCGAGTAACAGAAGCATTTTCGGGGAAATTAATTAAAGGGATTTGAAATGAACAAACGGTTCTTTAAATAAAAGTCGCAAATACCCAATGGGGAATTGAGAAATCGTCGAGATAACCGAGATAAAGCATGCCGTGTTTTCTATACGTGTGTTCTTCGAATTCCGCGATTACGGTCGAGGATTCTGGAGCATCTTGCATATATTACCGCGGCGTGATTGGAGACGTTCAAGTCATTCTCCGTAGAGCGAAGATGAAAATTGCTGTTCGACGGCGCGAGAATCCACGGGTGGTCAAGGATCTCTCGAATGGTGATCCTCTCGCGAACCGACGGGACGAGCAGGCGGTTTATCAGGTTCCTGCACTCGATCGACGTTTGGTGCATGGCCTTTTCCTGGATCGATGTCAAGCCCCTGTTGATCTGGATCATCAGCCTCCTCCGGCGTTCCTCCGACGACGTCCACTCGTCGCGGGGACACAGGAATGGAAGCTGACCGATGGTCATTCCGTACAAGACTACTCCTCTGCTCGTCACGTTGCATAATGTTTAGACATCGCGCCAAAGAGTGTCTTTATACATTGTATTAATAATTGAAGAGCAGAAATTCGGAACTGCCAAATTCACTTCTCGACGCTGTACGACTTGTGAGTTATTTGAAAAGTCTCGATAAAAGAAAATATTTCTACTTACAGGCTCCATAGATCCACTTCCGGCCCGTATCGTTTACCCACAACGAAGAGCTCGGGCGCAGCATACTCCGGGGAGCCGCAGTGCGTTCGCAGTGGATCGTCGCTGGCGTAAATGTTGCTGAGACCAAAATCTGCCAGCGTGAAAAACATCTGTCATCGAATCGGTGAGTTTCTTAAAATTTTTAACCTTCGATTACTGTTAAAGCTAAATTATGCAATTGTCGCTTTATCCGCGATCGTAATGTATAAATATAGATTTATATAAATAAATGTAAAATAAATTTTTAAGACGAGACATTTAAGTTTCGTTGCTTCCACAAAGAGAAAAAAGGTCGGCAAAATTAACAAGTATCGTCTCGCATTCTATTTGATATTTATTTTTGTTAAAAAGTCTGCCTTGGGATCAGATACGCCGCGGCAATATATAGCAATAATCGAAGGTCATTAAGAATAACGGGCATTATGTTTCTGCGTAATTATATAAATTGCGGGGCCAATTTCATCGCAAGTGCAATTTTTTATGCGCAGCTCTGCCGCCGGGGCACAGGTGGATCTGATTTCACGCTCGAAAATCAAGCGTCACGCGAAGCGGAAACATTATAGTTGCGATTTTCGCGGTGCACGCTAATCTACGCGGTTCGATCGATGGCGATTGCCACAATCGCCGCGACCGTAATGTTCCCTAGTCCCGCGCGATATGTCGACGTCCCGTGTACACACGTCTGCCTCTCACCCACTATCTTGATCCGTTCCTTGCGTTCGTCCTGTAGTACGATGTTTTCCATTTTAAGATCCCTGCAACAGAATCGTTAAAATTAAAAAGAAACTGGTCAACGCTTAAGAATCAAATATTTCACAACGCTATTATACGCTGTATTTAAAAAAAAAACAGCGAGTGTTCTTGTTCAAAGTAATAATTTATGCACATATATATAGATTACACTGAAGCTAATTGATTTCTACTTTCACGATAGGATGTAAAATTGATTCCTTTCCCAAGAAAAGTTTGAGAGGGATCGCTCCTTATCACATTTTTAGAACTCAACGTTAAACATCTTGACACCTAAATCTTAATTCATTCGATCAATCCATCTCGAAACATCCATTTGAATATGCAAATATACCAAAGCTTACTATTTGATTGACACTCCGTCCATCTTACACGATGTGTTGAAACTTTAATTAAAAAAGCGGGTTCCAATTTGACTAAAGAAACGTCACTAAAACTAGAATGGATTGATATTCCTTTTTCTCTCGCTATCTCGTTTTACCGATTTTATTATGATTTTTTGGGATCTCCGATAGAATGAGGATTACGAATTAAGGCAGAGATTGCAGGCGGGCGAGTGCGAAAAAGGCGCCGTATGCATATGCAATGCGTGTGCAGTTTGCACGATCACGTAGCGCGTTCGCGAGATTAACGCTCTCGGCGCAAGAACCTCGTGGCCCTGACCATCGCGCGAAGGTCTCTTTGCTCGTATCGCCGTCTACGAGCGCGGCTCGCGGACCTTGCAAATTGTCGTTTCGTCGGCATGACGGCCTCCCGGCCTCTCGATGATGTCGAGTCCCCCTCGTTTCTCGATCTCGTATACTTTTTGACGAGACGCCAACGTGTCACCCATGTCTTCGAAATTTCACGACACACGTCTCGGTGTTATTTCCTATCTAGATTTAATTTTTCGCACCAGCGCTGCAGGATTTGCGCCGTATCTCCTCAAAAGCAAATCACAGAGACAACTCTATATCTGCATAATATACAAATTGTACGCGAACGGAAACGATTTCTCGCGGAAATAATTTTACTATACTCTCGCCAAAACTTTGCGCGACATTGGTGCAAAATACTGCTAAGAGGATGTCTTTAAGGAATTCGTTGATTAATAGAATGTTTTTAGCCGCGGACCAGCTGTGTTGGTATAAACGTGGGAAAGTATCGGTACGTTTCGCGTCATCGGTCTTCAATTGCGCAGGTACCGATAGGCGAGGGAGCGATATCGAAATTTCTAGCTAAGGCCAGCTGTCATCGGGATCAGGCGGCAACGGCCCTGTAGCTTATCCGTGGCAGAGACCTTGGGACCTTGAAACACATCATTAAAATCGCATCGCCAGCGCGCGCGATGCGAGAGTGGAGTCAGTGTGCGCTTTGGGTGTCGCTAATAAGTAATAAAAGAGGACTCGCTCCTCGGAACACGTGCCCGCGGCGAGGTTAATACCGTCACGGGATGCAAGGCACTCTCGACGGGGTCGTTACTCGTTGGCGGAATCTAGAACGTCCGCAGCATTTTTCTTTATTCCCCGTTGCTGGCCACCTTCCATCGAATCCCGAGTCGTCCGAATCCGCCGAGCGAATTCCCCGGGACGTTTGCCCGAAAGAAAAAAATACGACGTAACGAACAACGGTTTCTTCGAGTTTATCAGCGTTAGTTCATCGATCTATGTTTGTCCTCTCGTTATTCTCCGCTCGAGCCTCCTCTCTCCCGTCACTAATTGCGCAAAGATTCATCAATAATACGAGAGCAGTAAAAATAAAAGGTTGCTAAAACAGGGGATAAAAAATTTGAAATAAAATAAAAAGACCGCGACGTCCACCGCTTTTATTTCTCTTTTCGAAAAATAAAGAAGCTTTAACGGTGTCTGTAATGTGCGTTTATATCACCGGAAAGTTGAGAGAATAAAATTTTAAGTATAACATACGGCGGACGTAATGCACTCACATTAAATTCGTGAACATTGAACGTTTAATTGGTGAATACTAATTTTATATTTCTGCCTTCAACGATTGATAACGAGAGAATCGACGCAATTAATATATACGTATCGCAAAATTATAGAGGCTATTACGGCGTGGATCTCAACATTTCAAGTTATCAATTCCCGAGTAGGCCCTGAAAAGCTCGATACGCTAAAGAGTATCGAGATACCGAGGGAAGGTATCCGTATTCCGATAATCGAAGCACGGTGTGCGTACGGTACTCCAATATTGAAACGTGAGTATCGCCGGTTTCGAGCGGATGCACCGTGCGCGGCCTCCGAGCGATGTGTTTCTGCTGCATCCTCGACTGCTGCGGGATAATAGTCGAAACGACCCTGAAGCCGAGGCCACGGTTGTTCGTTGGCCTGGGCGATTACGTTTCTTTTCCATCGTCGTAGAAGCCGCGCGGCCGGCAGCGCGCGTTCTTGGGAACAAACTTTCGCGACAAATCGCGCGAGATCCGATTAAAGCTCGCGCCTGTCTCGCAGAATCGCGCGAACATAATTGCCGGCGTGAAGCGGCAGGTGGTCTCGCGCTGAATTTGCGCTGACTTGTACCATTTAAACCTAATCGAAATGTGTTTTTCTTATTCTTTTAAACCGTTATTTCAAACTAGCCTCGACAGCAAAACTTTTCCGTTCGTTTCCTATCTCTTAGGAATTAAATTAGCGAAATCGAAGACGAGCAAGCGGAATGAATATTTAGCACTTATTTTATACCAACAATAATTTCGTACCATTTGGGTATCATATGTATCTCTTTAAGGCCTGTGTCCACGATGCTAGAACTTGGTCCAAGTTCTAGTTCCGAGAAATGTGTAGCCAATCAACTTGAAACTTTTATGGAATAGCTGCAAGTTGATTGGCTACACGTTTCTTAAAACTAGAACTTGGATCAAGTTCTAGCATCGTGGACACAGGCCTAAGAAAATTATTCTACGCTAAAGGAAGGTCAAGTTTGCTGTGTTAATTTTTTTATAATACAGGGTACAAAATTGTTTTCGGTGGCACAGAAATAGTACAAAATCAGTCCTGAATAATCCACTAGATTCTCTTTTGCTCATTTGGGCCTGCCAACTGAGGCTCGCGGGACTGATAGCGAAGAAAAAGAAAAGGGAAAAGAAAAGAAAATAAGAGGCAAAACGAAAAGCGCGAGATACGTGTCCCGCACGCCGACGCCGTTAACGATCGTCCCTTCTCTCGCCACCTCTCACTCTGAAAATAAACTCGCGCGGCCCGTGACAAAAGTGATCGATGAACACGACGATCCAGATATTCCTGGTGATCCACGAGCGGGCGACGGGAGATGAGTTCGCGTATTGTAAGATGGAGCCACGGGTTGCATCCGAAGGAGATTGCATTCTGCGCAGTGTTCTCCATTTCGAAGATAAGAATTCCTCGTCTGTTAGAAATAACAGGCGGCGAAAGCTCCGACTGTTAATCACATATCTATTTGATTACGTTTATTAATTGTTTTAAACATTTCGAGAACAATCGCGCTCGCGTTCGAACTTCAAACGTGGACAGTTTCGAAATGCGGATCTCCCGAGGAAGGATTTGCTCGCATAATTCTGTTTTATGACACGCAGATCCTGTTTTTACGGATTTATTGCTAATTGACAGTTATCTTTTACATATTGCCGGACAAGCTGATAGCATCACTTACTCTGTACACGTTCCCGCAGTCGCATTTACCTCCTCACGCTCGTAAATGCTCGCGCGCGTCCGATGCACCCGCTCGTCTCGGATGCGCGCATCCGTAAGTACTTAAATTTAATTGCCGGCCATGACCGTTACATCGCGGCAGTTATTTCGGTCTTAATAACCCAGGTCCACCGAGCTGTCGCTCGGTTGAGCGGGGTCATGTCCGTGTTACGAGTCGCGAAATCGCCGTGCGAGATGCGCAAGGTCGAAACACATGGCGAGATCGCACGTGGACCAAAGGGAATGGATTTATCGCTCCTTCCGCGCATAAATATTCAAAACGCCGCACTGATACGCGCACGAGCGGGCCGCGGAATAATAGGCAACGAGAGATATTTGGGATGCGATGCCTCGAGGCGAGGTTTTAATAAACCGCCCAATACGACTCGTATGATAAACCGGTCCGCGGGCGAGATGCTTATGGAAAATAATTCGGACGGCCTGGCAGAGAAAACCGCGTAAATGTGTTCACGCCTTCCAGTTGAAACCACGTGTTCGCAGTTGTGCAATTGCGCGCCAGTCTCGCCTTTATTTCGCAGAAACATCCTAATTTAACGGCAAGTTCTTTGAAGAGAGAGAAGACTGGGAAATAAACTCTCCTCTCGGATAAAGGCCTCAGGAGAAATTGAGCGCCCACTTTAATACTCAAAATTACTTAATTGCAAACTAGAAACATTTGGAAAACAAGGACGAGACCGTTGAAAAGAATGAACGCCACAGTTGGAAAATTTGTGTTTTCTTGTTAAAAGAAATGCCCGTTAAAATTTTTGTGTTAAATGGTTAACACATTCATGTGTTAATTTAACAGATTGCTCTTATGTTAATTGACCTTAAATGTAAAATTATTAAAATAACTGAAAAGAAATGTTAAAACAACACAATGTGTACTTATTTTGTAATCTTACACAATACATATGTTCTATATTATTAGTAACAAGATTTATCTGTTAAAATTTACAGAATGAAATGTTGATTTTATTCTATATAACATAAGAGAGTGATCTCGGACCATTTGGCTTATTACATCTGGACCTGGATAGATCAGTTGGAAGAGCACTCGCCTGGCAAGCGGAAGGTCCTAGGTTCGAATCCTAGCCCGTTACTTTTCTCGCCG
>NW_011967202.1:1158257-1169479 GCF_000949405.1 Vollenhovia emeryi
CAAGCGAATGAATAGTACGCGAAGGAGTTAGAGATTCCAATATCTCTTCGATTAATGCATCAAACGCGTTAAAATTACTTCGCGAAGCGTTAAGGTCTTTCAGTACCGAAGCTTGTATTTATCGGGACAAAAATCGAAATCGTTCAGTGTCTGTACTTGAAAATTACGGGGCTCCGTCTATTTGCGCATTTTCAGATGCGCGAAAGAGCGCGCACTTGTATGTAAATATATTTGGGGACGCACGTTGAGAGCGAAAGGGTTAAATATCTCCCGCAGGTAATCGGCATGATATCGCGATTCGTGCGTTGCCGGTACACCGCGCGGCTCTCCTCTGCTCATACTTTTTTTTTTGCCCTTAGCAGGGGCCACGATGCGTGGGCGGAAGGGATCCGGCCAGACGGGGTCATCGGCCATTCCTTGCGTTTCGCCCTTCTCGCGCGCGGATACGCGTCTTCGTGGCCGCAGCCGCGAGTCTACATCGCGTGTAAATTAATCCTAAACTTTTCATAACTAAAGAAGCAAACTGAAAATTATGATCGCGCCGCAAAATATATGAAGGAGGTACGCGACAGGATACATAGATAAAAGATTCAAAATTCTTTCATGTCTCTCCTCTTAAATATTATTTTTTTCATAACGTACGTCGGTTACGTAAAGCAGGAAATGGCTATAATCGTCAGTTATAAAACGTCAAGTCGAGTTGCCCCTACGAAAATAACTGGCTCTGTGAACAGAGCTTTTCGCCTCTACAAAAAATAACCGCGTCACAGAGAATGTGGATCTATATTTCTAGATTCTGTGTTTAAAAAAAAAGTTAAAAAAAAAAGGAAAGTAAAAGACGCCTCGCTTTACGACTATTTACCGTCATTATTTCAGGGGCCTTTGAGGCCAGCGATTATCGTTCGGCGTATCAGTTTCAAACGATTGTTTCGGGCCGAACTAGCCCTAGGATCGAGCCTACGTCGCTTATATAAAGAGTGGCTTCTACGAGATGACATGTAATCTACGGGCCACAAGGGTTCCGACGAGAGGTTAAAGGCGGGTCGCTTCTCGAATACCGCGAGAATTATTGTCGGTGAAGCGGTTTAATTTTCAAACGCGTTTGCGGTCGTTTCAGTGCGAGCTGTAATTTCCGTGCCGCGCCATCCGCCGTACACCATCGTGGGTGGCGTGACGCGAAATCGGTGGTATACCGAGGCGGTAACGGTAGCGATAAAAATATGCCGCGTCTCTCGATGCTTTACGATTATTGTTACGCGCAGTCGGCAGCCGGCAACTAGAGTCAGAAATTTCTGAAGCCCGAGGGCGAAAGGTTTATCGCGACGGTTTCGCGCTGTATCGCGACAATCGGGCGGTTGCCGCGATATGAAAAATAAATGAGTAAACGAGGCTCATAAATAAGGTCCCGTGATAAATCTAATGACCAGACGACAAATGTTTTCTGCCTTTAACGAAGCCACTACTAGCAGCGAAAATTTCTCCCCGTCGTAAATAACAACTCAGCGTTGGCTTTAATTAAAGTCTGAATTAATCGAAACACGAAATGTGTGCAATACCAATTAGTTGTTCATTAAAAAAATATATGCGAGAATGTTAACAACATTATTTATGAATACAATCCGTTAGATTGCCGCAATATTATAGTGTAATGTATTAATATGTCACCGAGAAAAATCTCTTCTCTTGATAACTTTGTACAACGTTCTGACATTCTGTCATGACATTCTCTCGGTGACTGATGATTTCTATTCCTCTGGTTTCATACTGAACTTACTGAACTCGTAACACGGCGCAAACTTGAAAAAAGAAGCCCAATATCTATAAAGAAACGTGCGCGCGTCAAAACGCGTGATGTCGAGTATAATTTGGTCGAGCGCCGAGTCGATTCAATAAACAGGATGAACAAGACGTTCGATGAACCCGACGATGACGTGCATCCTTCGAACGGAGGAGGATGCAGGCGCTGCGGGACGGCAGAAGAAGAAATGGTCGGGAGACGGAAAGGTAGAATGGAAAAAAGACACACAGGGAAGAAAAGAGGCGGCGTGAGCGGGAGGTGGGAGAGGAGGAGGACAGGGTCGAGAGGCGGCGACGGCGGTCGGGGTAAACCGGCGCGGAAAAAACTCGGAGTAATTTACAACAATCGTAAACGTAAGCGCAGGCGCAGCCCGGCTTGATTCATAGTGATTGCCTAACGGAACCAGCGCGAAAATTTACTCGCGCGCTACTCGTCGCCGACACCCGACATACTCCCGTCGAAAAATGACATCTGCATTCGGCCAGCGTCACTTGCTTGCTCGCCCGTCACTCACGGCACGTCTAATTTATTCGCGCGGATTCGCTCCGTGCGAAATTGCATCAGAGGCCAGTTATCTCTATGTAAAATTAAATTATTGTCAAGACACGTGGACAGACACTAAAGAGAGAGAGGAGACATTGAATTGTCAAAGGTTTCTTCGGTGCGACTCGAAATATCAATGTTGGCGCCGCTCGATACTTATGCGTGGTCTACAATACGTGGAGTAAGCGTGGAGTAAGGAGTAAGGGAGAGCCCTAACTTCTAGCTTTTGGTGTAAGGAAGCTGAAATACGGGCATGATTGTTAAAATAATTGTAACACTGATTGATGGCATTTTGATTCACCGAGAGTAAACCTAAGAGCTGAAGTAGGAGTGAGAAATAAAATGGATTTATTTCCTTACTCCTACTCCTTACTCCAGTTTATTCCATGTATTGTAGACCAGCCTTTAATTTCACCTTTGTGAGATCGTCATCGATCACACATCTTCAAGCGTCTGCAAACGTTCGAATTTGAGTGAAATTCTAATATCGAGAGTCTACCGTTTCACCCTTTCCCGATTTATAAATGAGAAAGTCATCGTAACAGCTAATATAATATTTCTGTTACATTGTGACCCGGCCGACATGCGTATGTGTCCGAGGCACGCGCGTGGGTGCACGTGGACGCGTGTTTGCCCGCGTGTCCACATGGCACCGGCTGCGATCGTCGCACGTAACGAAGGGCTCGCGCGATGGCAATTATCTCGAGGCGAATTCGCAATTAAACGAGACGATATAATTTATCGGCGGACCAGTTACTCTCGCGAAAAGGAGGTTGCAGACATTGGGCTCACGAGAGGAAAGGGGAACGGACGGGGAGGGGGGGGGGGATGGGGCCAGCCGACGTGGCGCGGGCCCCCTCCGTGCGTTAATTTATTAATCAAACCTGTTCCAGGACACCTTCCGCTCGCCGGGAGTGGCCCGTACGCGCTCGCCATGTAATTGATAATAAATATAACGCGGGTCGTTTTACTTACCGGCGTCGACTGTCCGTCGTCGACAACGTCGAGGCGGAGAACACGGCCACGGCGATACACACACCTGGTGTGTGACGATGCACACGGCTGAAAGGGATTTAAAGCCGCGCACCGATACGTCTGCTGCGTAAATAGCCGTGTCGTCGCGCGTAATCGTCTGGATATATGAACTCCGCTAGAATAAACTACGAGAGCGGAGGCATAAATCTCCCTTTCCCTCCCTCCCTCTCTCTCGCTCTCTCTCTCTTTCTCTCTCTCTCTCTTTCTCCACTCATCGCTCGGGTCGTCGTGCATCACCGTATCTACCGCCGCGACTTGTATTTGTATCTGGATTAGGCGTGGGAAATTAAACTTTCTACCTACACACGCGCGAGAAAGGATTACGCGCGATGCGGAAAAACGCCGATGCACCCTATCGCGAGCGTGCGAATCGATGTGATGTCATGCTGAATTAACACGTCGAGTGGTTCGATCCGTTCGCGGATATATTTTGCGAACGCCGGCGGAAATGTTGCGCACGGGATATCTCATAAATTTCCTCGCGATTTTACGAGACGCGCGCGATTTGAAATCCGGTACGAGAACACTCAATGGTATTAAAAATTTTGATTTCATTTCCGACAGCAATTATCTCGATAGTTAAAAGTTGGCTTATAATTCCGTTAAATATTTCGCGAAAATAAACGCGGAATTAACGCGGAGGCAAAACGTACGTCTCCATTTTGCGAATCTGCATTCTACAACTCGCGTATATTTTCGGCACGAAAGTTCGGAGGTCGAGGGGAATATCAACGAGAAGATTTTGACGAAGATCCGCATTTTCCAAAGCTCATCTCACGCTTATCCGTACGATAACTTTCGAACGTGCCTCGATATCCGACCTCCAAATCGCGGCTTTACCTCGAACTGCCTACGTGCTCGCCGATCGTCCATTTCCGAAAGCCTCCTCCGTCGTGAGTTTCGCGAAGAACTTTTCATATATCCTGTGTAGTTGTTTCTTTCTATTACCGGCCTAACGCAATTGTGATAAATCACAGTGTTTAAGTCCGACCGTTCTCTCCTCGCGCTCTTCCAGAATCCGCAGTTCCGTGAAACGATGCCCTCGTCAAGTGGATCGACCCCCGTGAAATTCGCGTTTGCGCTCGTGCGGAAACGCATTTCGCGATCGTTTCGATTTTTCTCGGTTTGTTGACGGCCACGGCGAAAAAAGCCGGATGGCCCGGCCGGTGAATTATAGCCGCTCGGAAGGGGCCTCGGAGCACCATTAAATGTGACGTCGTATAATAACCGCATTAATATTGTAACGAGCGTCGATGCTCTCGCCCCGATCCAACGTACATCGTATATCGAGGCACATACATCACCCCGTTTCTCTTTTCTTTGCTCGCACTCCTCGCTTCTCTCTCGTAAGTTGGAGAAAAAGGGACGGCGCGGAGTTCGCAAGACAGAAAGAGAGAAGGGGAAAGAAAGAGAGTGAGAGCTTCCTGATTTGGATGCGGGTTGCAGGCGCCGATGACCTCGGATCGCCACTCTGGGGGGTCCTGGGGATCCGACTAGCCTCGCGGTTCGTTCCAGAGTGTATAAGAGAATGGACATCGGCAGCGAGAGAGAGAGAAGCGAGGGATTTTGAAATATCGCATGGAATATGTAAACGGCGGGCGAGAAGGATTTTTCGATTCGCGTTGGGACCACCGAGTTCTTTCCGGTGATATATACATGGCGCCCTGGATTCTTTCTTCTCTCAAATCTTGCCGGGTGTCCGGATCCCCTTCGAGGTTTATCATCTAAATTATACGCGATTAATCCACGCGCGCACGTGTGCAAATATCGGGGCTGAAAATTTTGAGAGATAGCACTTTCGTGGCTCGTTTTATAAAGTAGAGAAAGTAGTAGGGAACGTAGATCGCTTTCAATATATTTTCTCTAACGTCATGCACGCATTGGCGCCTGACATTTTTATTTACGATAAGATTCAATGACGAAATGATAACATGATCATATTCGATTTGTACATATTTTAACTCCAATTATTTTTGTAGTAACGACGATGTCTATAATCACAATGTTTATTGCGAGATTTCACCTGTAAAACGGGCTGGTCGTCGTATTAATAGAAAAGTCAGCGTTCAGCATCCGGGATGTTCGGCTGCGTCGAACGGAGATAGCGAAAATCCGCGATTTCGGCTGCGATCCATTAAGCCTTAACCAAGGAACCGAATAAATCACAAAGGGTGGGCCGGTGAGCGGATCGACGCGCGTCGCCTCGACGGGATAAGCGGGGAGGGAGCGCCGCAGTAGGTACAGGAGAGGAAAGTCGGGGTGGTACACACGTCGAAGATGAGCGCGGATACATCATGGTGTACGAGGGTTTGAGCGGGGGCGCCGGTCGAAACCCAGGGGTCGAACCCGTGGAATATTTATGGCGACCGCGCGGCTCCTATTTTTATTTGGTACGAGAAATCGCGCTTGCGGAGAGCTCGCGGGAGACCCGAAAAATATACCCCCGTTATTTCGCTTTATCTCCGGCCTATCCGGACTCCTTCCCTCCCCCTCCCCCGTCTCGCCGTCCGGCCCTTTTTATTCAGCCCATCGTCCTCTGTCGCGTGTTTTCGCACGTTCCTGCGTGCGGTTTCGTCTCCGCTCTCCGTCTCTTTTCGCGTTAGATCGCAGGGAAAAACGGCAGCACGTCTTTTACCGCGAAAAGGTCCCTTTTATCTTCGCGTCGAGGATTCGCCGAGTCTTTGAACGTCGCCAGCGAGACATGCTAATGCTCGTTGGCGCGATGAAATCCTGGGCGATGCGGAATCCCGGATTTCAATAAAAGCGATAGCGGTCCCCTTTGCGATTCTTTTGTTTACCGCCTAACTTACATATGGATGCAGAAAATACGGTTTATATTTGCGTTCGATGATCCGCGCGGTGAGCCACATCGAGATCATTTGCGAATCACAAACGCGGGATCTCGTAATAATCTCAGGATGATTGATCCGTAAATTCGACGGCGACCTCAAGTGGCGATACCTCAAAGAAATCAATAAACAAATCACGGTGCTTAAACAGCCGGCATTCGCCATTCTTTTGCTCAAATCCGCGCGAGCGAGCCAGCAATTAATTTCAAGCTCGAATTCACAATAAGCCAGGTTGACGCGCATTCCACGATCATGATAATTGCGAAGAGAGAGAGAGGGGAGGGGGTTGGGGAAGAGAAGGGGACAAAATTCGGGAGAAGCTCTCGAGTTTCCGTTCGAACCTGAGCCGCATTGCCTATTGTTGCGACATAATGCATCATTATAGCGGCTTACTCGCTGCAAGAGAGTGGCCCTTCGCCCCAGGAGGGGTGAGGCGGGGTGAGGGAGGGAAGAGAATACTCGTATTAAGAGCCAGATTAGCGGACTTCCATGGATAGCATTGGGTTAGTTAAGAGGGGATACTTTTCAAGGGGATTCCCTTGGCCGCGAAACAGCGAGGGTGGTTAAACTTCGGTAGGAGAGCAGTATGTAGTATCGATAATTCTGCGGGTGCTTTAACGATACACACGAGTCCATTTTTTCCCCCCTCGGCGATCGATTCCCTTCATATTACCTTAACTCGCGGTTCTTGCCTTGCGAATTCGTAACTTATTGTTATGTACACAGTTGTTCTCCCCCTTCTTACTAGCGATTCGAAAATAGTGTCGAAACAGTTTGCATCGCGGAATAAATTCTTACATTTTACACTTGTTTGATTTTTTATGTCGCAAAGTTTAAGAAAATAATATACAGGAAAATAAACATACAAATGAATACTGTGCTCTAAGGCGAGTAATATGATAATATTGGTTGAGATAACATTTGTCTACTGTTTACTGTTTCGTTTCAGCTATGTCGTTTTATTATTTTTCGTCATAGCGTTTGATAGATTCGATGTACCTGTAATTGTAGTCATATAATTTTAATTGTATCGCGAATCGCGCTAATTCGCCTCTATTGGATTTTGAAAAACGGGAATTGGAGGGCTGCATTTTTAATGAAAGGCAATGTTTTTCGGGCCGAACGTGCGTTCGGAGGAAATCTTTTACGAGATTCGTCTCGAAGGGTCACGTGAAGAAGGAGGAGAGGAGAGGCGGAAAGGGCTTGGGTGGCAGGGTGCCCATTAAAAGTTCCTAAGGGTCAATTTCCAGTCAAATACACTCGAACGGTACCTCGTCGGGGCGCTTGGGCGGTTTCAGGCCGCGAAATCGATATTAAAGCCGACCGTGTCTATGAAGGGGAGAAATATTGAAATATCTTATACTCAAAGTGAAATATATCTTACTGAAAAATCGACGACATTTTATTAAATATTTATACTCCATCCAGATTTCACTGAATTCTGACTGGTCAATTCTCTTATATGCGCAAAATATTTTTCAAATTAAAGAAAACGTATAGGAAAAGAAGAAAGATAGGTATATAGGAAATATAATAATATAACAGTGTAAGAAAAATCGATATTAACATTTTAATTTCAACTTCTGATCTAACTAATTTCCTAAAAAAGACTTAATTTGTGTTGAAAACCAAGTACTCGTAACGAAACTCGGTGAAATCTGATTTTTCTTGTAACGATAAATCGGATCGGACAAGTTAAATCGGCAAAATTTACAAAAGCTCGCAGACGTCTTCGATATAGCGTTATAAATAATAGTGAACTGGATGAAGTAGCATATCTGCCTCGTTCGCGTTCATCGCGTAACAAAGGGTTAAGACCGAAAACACGATCGTGGGCGTCGAGGCAAGGAATTAACGACGGGCCGACGTCGGCGTCAGGAGCATTGGCACTTTTGCGGTGTGCGTAGACGAGTGTGTGTGTGCGAAAGTCGACGTAAGAGACGAGAGCGAGACCGAAAAAGAGAGGCAGGACGACAAGGACGACGAGGAGGAGGTAAAGAAGGTTGCCGGGAGGTCGTGGAGCCGTGAAGGGGTGCGATTCCCGCTCGAGAGCGACGTACCGAACCCCTCAGGTTCAACGTACAGATAGAGAGGTCGAGGGAGCTGCTGTGAGCATCGCGACGTCGAACATCGTCGACGCTATCGACTCCTCAGGGTCGATGCACGCCACTCAACCTGACCTAGGCGTCATATTCGAAACTCCTCGCGCGTTGTTGCAATTGGTATTTTATAGCAAGAACGGCCATGCATTTAAATTCTAGTCTTTAGCCATCAACTTCCTTCGGTTCTTTTATGTCTATTTGTGAATGCAATTTTCGGAAAACGTTTGCTTGTGCATAAAAATTCGGAGATGTATTTGTTGAAAGTCTTCAATTGTGTAGTATAATCTCACCTATCATAATCTGCATTCTTATATTTTTTTAGTAATTATAGATGAAATGACGGAACACATTGAATTTCAGGGTCAGATTATTCTTGATATTTTTAATCATATGATATAATTAGGTATAATTAATTATAGAGATAGATAAAAATACGATAACTTTTTATCTGGCGAAAGGATTTTCATTTCTGTAGCTACTGTCTAATTATAATTATAATTTTATATATGGCATCGGTATCAGTTAATTTAATAGATTTTACAAATTTGTTAAACAAAAACTTTCGTAAGTTGATTTAAAATGTTCGTTTTTGTGATCACGTAGCGGCTTATCCGTAGCAATTAATTTATGCTTTATTATGGCACCAAAGAGACCATATTTATTCAATGTATCCGAGCGCATTGGAAAGCGCGACGGAAATCTCATGACAGTATTTCAATGCATATTTAAATGCATCAGAGACGAACAATAAACGATAAAAACTGCCTGCATGCGGCGCGTTATTCGTTACTTTTATCTTTTCATAACGGGGTGAATTAGAGCTACTCGTTAATCCTCATTGTTTCGCGAGCGTTCAGCCCCCATTCGAACGATCAATTTGTAATCGAATATATCCACCGTGTGCGTCGCGACGAAAATGCGACGCGGTGCGGAATCCGTAATTGCGAGCGTTAAATTTCACAGCGTGTATGCGGTGCGACGGTATGATCGCGCGGCCAGTCGAGCCGGAAATCCAATTTCGGGAAAAAGAGATTGCACCGCGAGCATCGATAGTGAATTGCCCGATAGGACGCGCGAACAGCAGATGCTATTGCGGTGATGTCAAAATTTGATATTAAAACTATATATATTACATTTTATGAAACATCTCGATTGGACTACGACGAAATTTAGAGTCATCTTAAATTGGCAATAATCTAGCCACGATTTTCGTGTGTAAAGGAAGGCCAAAGAAAGTAATTAGCAGTATTGGCGAACAAACTAGCAAGCAAGTCGAAAGTTCTTCCGATGGGATTTACCGCGAACGGATATAGTTTCCCGGTGGTCGATCAGTCGGTGATATTAGAGACACATCTTTTCCATTAGAACGTGTCAGGCCGTACGAGAGAGCGTCAATCTCCGCGTAAATTAGTTCTTCTCGGAGACTTCGTTCCCTTTGGTCCTTGACTAGTGCCGGATTCGCTGATTTTGGCTTCCCCCTTTCTTTTACGACCGAGATCACTCTCCGTCGATTTCACCAATTTCGACATTTGTCACTAGTCACGCTCTGTCGACGATATTATTTAACACGTCGCGGAGAATCGATCGGTTCGGGCATTAGTGAAAATAATCAGATTCAAATTTTAAAAAAGTGCCTCGATATCGAAATGTGTCGACATAATGTATAACTTATTTAAAAGGTATGTTTGAACGAAATAAAATCAACTAATAAGAATTCTTCCTTGTCGCCAGCGGTAATTAACAACGTCAGTGTTTTCTTGACCATTTTCAATAATACAGAAAATTTATCGCGAAAAATATTACCTCAGCCAGGGTTTGAGCCTGGACCTCCCTACACTCTAGACGGGCGTCTCACCAATTTGACCACTGAGGCGTGTAATTAATGAAATAAGATCAAATCTCAGAATTTAAGATTTCAGATTTTATCGCATCGCATCGTCATTAAAAGACCAGAGTCTGTGGAATCAAGTGGCCTCAGAGATCCCGAAGATGCTCTGAGGATCACGGCAAGCAATTTGCAAGCGTCGGGTCTGAAGTTTCTCAGATACGTGCGAGTCAATGAACGTCGTTTTTACGATCAATCTATCGGGAATTCGTGGCTTATATAGCGAACCGCCGCGCCGTCGCTGTCAGAGGATTCGCCGAGTCGAGGGAGGCGAGTGGAAGATGGTGATGTGAAAGAGGCATCTCGGTAGGACGAAAGACGGAAAACAAGGTGCGGAGACGAGGGTGAGGGAGGAGGAGGGATGCGGTTTTACCAGAAGTACTCCGAGTACTCTCTCGCTGCTCGGGAAGCGGCAAAAGATGAAAGATATCCGAGATTGGCCTAGCCATTCCACTGCAAGCTTGCCCGGATATGGGTTTATATTGCTCTTTCGCTTTTATAGCGTTCGACTATAAACTCGCCCGAGACGGGCTTTTCGTCGGGCGCCGGGCGTTCACGCCGCGTACTTTAAAAAGTCCCTCGTGCACGCGTAGAGCTATCGACCGTTATCTCGCGGCGGAAATACATTGATAGATCATGATCCCAGAGGTTTCAGGCTACCGAGAAATTGTAAATGCCGTGGATGGTTAAATATTCGTATTTATGATTTTATGTGGCTATCGCACGCAACTACGTTCCGGGCCGGGGAGTGATTACACTGGCGTTTACCGTAACGGTACGACAGAGATAAAACTTAAAGACTTCGAATAATATTCCACTTTGAATAATAATATCTGAACCATAAGCTTTGACCACAGTAATAGTAAAAATTCTGAAAATTCAGAAGAACGTAGTTGAAAATGATGGTTCGAGATGGCAGTAGAGCGATACGAAGTCGACATTCTCGCTCGGCTGTACTGTTTTGCGTCTTGCAATTTGTATCGCGTAGATCTGTAAACAATTACACGGAA
>NW_011967202.1:1169647-1171984 GCF_000949405.1 Vollenhovia emeryi
CTCCGTGTAATCAAAATTTCATCAACTACGTCGGCCGGCGCAATAAATAATTACGTTCGCGGTCGATATTTCGATTTTTTTCTTCTTCTAAGAAAAGTGTCACTTGGCGTAGACGACATTTTTCAAAAGGATACTCTTGGGAGACGAGAATAGCTCTTGAATAGAATCACTAGAAGCGTGTGTCCTCGTGTCACAGAAGACATCAAAGGTGCTCGTCTCTCGTCTACGAGATAATCGTTCGCGCGTCACACCGCCTTACGTTTCCTCGTAACAGGATACGGCTCTATCGCGGGTAGCCTTCCGTAAAATCGTCCCAGCGATATTCCTCCCATATCCCTCAGGTACGCCACGCTTAGATCGCTCTCTCCCCCTTTCACACCATAAAGGGGGGGGGGGAGGGTTTATTATTACACCGTGGCGGCGATAAAAGCGAACGGACAATAATAGCGAGAGCTGCGTGCGAGAGGGAAGATGCCCATCGCGGAAGTTCGTGTTTTACGCTCGAATGTGAACGCAAAAAAGCGCTGGTGATTTTTTTGATAACGCGCCACGAACTGCGTCGTTACGGGAAAGAGATGTAGGTTGGACGATAGAGCGCCGAAATTCGTTATAGCGATGGCTATCGGAGCTAATAGATTGTATCTCGATAATTATAATGGTCAGCCAGAAAATGTCTCAAGGATGAATACGCAGGTAGTTCGAATCGCAAATGATTTAATTCGTTAAGTTCAACTTAAAAATTTATAAGGTAGAATAAGAAAAAAATTATTAAGTGTAGAAAAGTATAAAGAAATATTATAATTCGCATGGTGCGAATATTAATTATACAGATCTGAAAACGACAACTTCAATATTATTATTCAAGAAGGAGCATAGACGCGTTAATGTGGCGCGGTTGTAGCGGCACAGCCGGCTAAGAATTTGTATAATAGAGCTCGAAAGAAAGGAAACGAAAATTAAGGCGGGAGGGGAAAAGAGGGGGAACGAATCGGGAGAGAAGAGGGCGGAAAAGAGATGCGATCGAGAAGGACCTATAGCGAGTTCTATATCGCGAGCGGTGCACTTGACGGGGAACAGAGGGGAGTAAGGGAGTAAATGCGCCATTATCGGGTGCATAAAGCGTGCCAGACCGGTTATGCGTATTTACGCACGTTTCCTTAGCGCTCGATGAGGGCAAAGAGGTGGCGGGGAACGGACAAATTCGCTCGTGAATTACCGAGACAATGCACTCGTACGCAAAGCCATCGTGAGGCGAGGAATAATGTTACTCCCGTAACGACTTTCTCTAACCCTTTATCAGTTACAACGCGGATATGCGCGTCGTGTAGCCGCACTCACTCATGTGCGAAATACATCCCAAGGTTCACACGTTTTTGTTCATTGTAAATTCCACGACGGCCAATCATTTCCTTAAGATAATTAATGAATGTTTCGTCATGCTTCCCGTGTTTTTACTGTTTCGTTTTTTATATTAAAATAGAACCAAAGAATATTAAAATGAAATGATAAATAATTCATAGAAGGACAATGAATAATATTTGTATCATGTGTGGACAATTTAATTCGATAGGATCTCAAAAATCAAAATAATCCCATTACGAATGGATTGAATCGTTGCGCGTTTAAAGTCGGCAATCGAGCGAGGGTGAAAGGCCTCGGATTTTTGTATTCAAGCGGGTGCTAAATGATATGCCGGCTAATGAAGCAGATGCGTATTAATACGCGAATTGGCACGTCGCGTTGAGAAAAAGAGGGTAAAAAGGAAGAGACGAACGCCGGTAATCTTGTCGCTTTCATGCGCAAGGCAAACCGGAACCTGAGCGCGTACGTCTAGCTTTACGCGCCGCGACTTTCAAATGTCGTGGCGGTCATTAAAATTCATCGAAAGGGCGACAGAACCGACACATCGTTGCGCAAGATTTAAGATAGGCGATTAAGAGAACGACGGTCAAGGTGCTCTCGGAGCGGTGAGCAGCAACTTGTACTCTCGGTATAAAGCGGACGACAAAAGGAGAGGAAAAAAAATTGCATAATCCACTAGTGGACTAGATTACAAAATGTATTTGTTTTGCAAATTAACGAGGTACAAGCCACTGTCCACTGGACTTACGTGGAATCCATTGAAAGACACGATTCGCAGATAGTTTATGCTCGATCCCCTTGCTTTTTATGCATGTATTATTCTTTATATTTCTTTTCACCAACAGTCCGACTTCTGTGCTTGTTGCATGGCGCTTTTAATATATTCGGTTATTTTTACGCTTGGATATTTTACAACGTTTTAATTCCACCTCTGTAATATAATATTTTTGTCAATTTAATCTCCTCTCTCTCTTT